>NC_090894.1:5837665-5872665 GCF_036669925.1 Montipora capricornis
CAAACTAGAAAGCAGACGCAGATACTGAGCTGTTTCGCGCTTTTATACTCATCACTGTTTGTGTTGATCCAACGTAATGCATAGATCGTTACACGGCATTGCAGTCTTAGTGATTCCAACATTCACACGCTCTTCAGCGATTTGAGACAAAAATCTCCTCAAGTAAACAATAACAGCTTGCCGTTAAGTTGATTGGAGTTTTTGGCTGGTGTTAAATCACGTTTGATTCACACTATTGACTGGTTTGTGACTTAATTTTTTACATGCGCGACCTGCCAACCGCAGGCACTTCACGCGGCACAAATAACCTCGAAATGAAAGTGTCGAATATTTTGTCGATAGAGACCATGCCACACCACGGCTGTGCCGGTGAGTGCTATCATAGCGCTGACTAGAGTCACCAAAGCATTACGAGATGACCCTTGGTGGCGAGTCTACTGGTGGCGATTTGGTGGTGGCGAGATGACTCTTGGTGGTATGGGATTTTGCCCGACTTTGAACCACTGCTGCGGAGCTAAAAAGGGTCGGATTTCCACAGTGAAAGTGTCTTTTAAAAGACATTTGTACTGAGATTATTTTCATGAAATATAAAGGACAGATTCAGGTTACAACGGCCATAAACGAATTTTTAAGATTTCATACAAACCCTTCTAAACTCATCACGGCAAATTGCCGAGAAATTGGAAGCAACTTATTATCTGAATTTACGGACGTCATACCTTCCTAATGGCCTTATTTTCTGTTGAATGAATGATATCAATAACACTTGGAAATCTGTCTCTTTTCAGTGGCGCTACAGCGGTTCAAAGTCGGCCAAAATCGCATTGCTGATGGAAAAATATTTTGTCGATCGACACTTTCCTGTAAACTTCCATCTGCTCTTCCTAAAAACTGTATATCAATATTTATTTACTTTTGCATCAATATTTGTTTTGCATAAAGCAGGGTAACAAAATCTGCACCTTGCTTAGTTCGCATTTTTTGAGCGTTAAAATAGAAGTTTCGATTCTTTGTTTCTGACAAAAAGTCGCACGTTTTGAGGTCACCCATCCAAATAATAACCCCGCCGGACAGGAATTAATTATTATTTTCAAAGCTATCAGAGGCTTGTGGCGATAAAGAAGTTGCAAAGGTACTTGAAAATGATCAACATGTCAGCCTCGAAGCCAATGTTTGTCTATATTCCCTTTTAGTTTCTTCAATCTTTCTGGGTCTAGTATTTTACTAGGCCCTACAATGATATACAGTACCAAAACAATATCGTGCACTATTAGAGCTACACATTACGCAAAGACAACTTGAATCTCCTGGAAAACAAAACACAGCTCAGTTGACAGTTATAGAATAAAGCGCTGTGTTACTGCACTACCACACGTACGCAATGCGTGTCTATTCTTCTAACTAATATTCCTCTTTAGTGTAAATTCACAGGTGATTATACGAAATCGCGCGCTCTCATTGGCTCGCTATCTCGGATTATCAGCCGATAATCACCTCTACGGACAAAATGGCTGCCAGTAGTCGTTTTGCCACTGTAGGTGAAGATGATTTCGCGTTGAAATTTTTTTTTTCTCTTTTTTGAAATAATCACCTCTGTATTTATACTAAAACAATTATTCGCCTCAGGCTCAGTGATTATCGGTGATTATTATATGGCTCGTTTTTGTAGACGATATAACGCGCACTCTGATTGGCTAATTGTGACTGAATTGTAGGGCATTATTCTCCAGTAATGCCCACGGGCCGATTACGGGCTTGCCAAAACAAAGCAAAATGTAATTAAAAAGCCATATAATAAACTACTTACTAACCTCACTTGCTCGGGACCGTACTGAGAAATATTGGCCCTCGGTCGTTTTTGTGCGCTCGGTCCGTACTGCCACGACCTCGGGCCAATATTCCCCAGTACGGCCCTCGCGCTCGGTTAGTAAGAAGTTAATATTCACCTCGACTTCGTCTCGGTGAATATTCACCGATAATCACTTCGCCTTCGGCAAATAATTGTTAAATAAAGACGTTCTTACGTTCATGCGATCAGTCTTGGGAAAGGTGACTCACTCACTGCAACAACTGACCTGGCTGTATAGCTTTCTGACTTGATGGTGTTCTGTCAAAGCTGTCGATACACGATACACGAGTGCAATGTACTTGCAGTCACAATGAGCTGTCAATTAACTCAGTTGCCATAGGTGACAAATCGTAACCCGACGAGAAAAGTGCTGCCCGAATTCGCATAAGATTACCCTGTGGAATATATGGGCTAAAATGAGTTCATTATGGTGGAAATGAGTGAAGTTTTAATGGAAAGGAAAGCAGATTACAATCAGGTAGGTTATGGATTATTTTCAGAGTTGAGCTGTCGTAATAATTTATGAGGGGCAACGAAGGTATGCGGTTTGCCTTTTGGCCTTGTATTATCGGCGAGTCCAGGACTTTCAGATCCCTTCATTTGATCTTAGTTTAGCTTTCTTATTAAAGGAAGCTGACAACGGACTTATATTTTAAAGTTTTCTACAGTTTTCGCTCTTCCCGAACAATGGACGCTAAGATCCAAATAATAAATTATTATGGCTTTAGTTCTTTGAAAATTTGTTCTCTGCCTTTATCAAAAACTGTTTAGCATGGAAAATGCTTTATCTTGTTATTGTTTCATTTGATTGCGTATTTTCCCTCTGGAAAATGTCAAATCAAACGGATCTAACTGAAATGTTCAATTTTATGATTTTTCTTTGCAAATCAGACCGTTTCTTGAAAGGTCTCTTACTATTACACGATAATCCATGTTTGTTTTATTGGGGATTTGTGTATTACAATTTTCGGCAATTTTCGCTTGCAATTTCGTATTCCTTCACTGATCAGGAAAAACAAGCTGTCTGTAAAGAAAACACGATGCAGTTTTAAATAAAGTAACTTCGCGCGCCGCTTGATCGATGGTTTGTTGACAAGGCAAACGAAGTACTCCTTCTACTCAATTGAATTTAGTTACGTCGTCGTGTCGCACTCGTTTCGGTAACATTTGACAGAATCTTTGACAGATTGACAGGTTTAGACTTTGTCTTGGGGCTATCACTGTGTTCATTCTTCGTTAGAGTACGACCGAAAAATAACTTCAACAAGTTTCAGCAAAGAAGTTATTTTTAATGAAAATAGTATTTTCAATGTTCACACTGCTGTCACACAAAAAACTGTTTTGTCATGCTAAGAAGCTTAATGGCTTTACATACAACCCCATAATTATTCAGGCACGTCTCCTTAAGCATATTAATTAACCCTATCACTCCTGTAAGGGCCAATGAGACTTAAAGATTTTACTCTGTCTAACACCAGACGATTTTTAGTCGTCAATGGGGAACCCCACAGGAGTGAAAGGGTTAACAACAGCTAGGTTCACTCAAAAACTATGTCCCCATTATTAATCTTGGTACTTGCATGAACCTGCCTAACTTGGGCAGCTTCATCTTTGCAACAGAATAATTATTGTCTTGATATCTTTTTCTTTTTCTAAAACACATCATTAACAGCCAAGCATTGATTGACCTATTGTTGATGAACCAAATACTCATGCATGATCTACACCAGGTGTTGGTTGTTCAAAAGGTGGATAACGCTATCCAGCGGATAAACATTAGCAAAACCAATTGATTTATCCACTGGATAGTGCTATCCACCCTTCGAACAACTGGGGCCAGGATGCAGCTAAGAGGAAAAAAAAAATGAGCCAGCATGCTCAGGGTTTTTGACAGTTTTGTAAAGTAGCGGACATATTTTTGAAAGCACCAGACGTGACATTTGGCGAATGATAAAGGCATGAGCTACCTAGGGGGGTCTGCGGGCATCCCCCACCCCCACCCCCCCAGGAAATTGTTAAAACAGAACACTCAGAAACGATGTTTCCAGTGTTTCTGGAACCCAAGAATCAATTTCTCAGGCAAGGCTGAAGTTTACTCAAATTCTCTTAAGTAAGTAAAAAAAATAAAATAGTAATAATAATAATAATAATAATAATAATAATAATAATAATAATAATAGAGCGGTTTTCAATTGAGTGTCAAAAGTAATTAGCGAATTGCTTCGGTTTTGCATTTACTTCAAACAGTGATTGGTTCAAAGTTGTCGCGCCTTTTATGTAACCAATCGGAAGTGAAACCAAAACCAATCGTGGCTTGCGCGTGCACATTTTCCCGCGCTTTGTGTCGGCTACGTGTAATTACTTCGAGTCTTGATTGGTTTACTGGATTGTCTCCGTCCTTTTTGATTGGCCAAAGTTGTTACTTTGGTTTTGGTTTTACGACACTCGATTGAAACTCGCTCTAATAATGATAATAATAATATTATTAAATAGTATTAATAATATTAATAATAATAAAAAATAAAGCAAACCCTTAAACACAAACTTAGGCCTTGATAATTATCGCTAACATGCTCAACCTCATCCAATAATTGTTAAATATTTGAAGCGCACGCAATAGACCAAACAGAGATATGATCCTCGCACTTTTCTGGTCAATTTCAGCAAATGCCTCATATAGAGACACCTGAAAATGTCTCGTATAGACACCTGAAAATTTCAGGTGGCTCCAAGTGTTTTGCTGCAAATAATATTCTGCTCATGCGTAATTGAAACCACGCTCTTATGTGAAAATGGCAGTTCGCTTTCCTGAACTTTCAGAAAAAAGATTTAATTGTTGGGAATTGTGAAAAATAAAGTTAACTCAGTCATCAAATGATAAAATAATTATTGAACTCGGTTATCGCAAAATACCGTGATTTGTCTGTGTCTCTCACAGATCAATTATTTGCCTCAGTCTTCGGCTTCAGCAAATAATTGATCTGCTGGCCACTGACAAATCACAATATTTTGCTCAACCTCATCCAATAATTGTTAAGTATTTTCTTTTGAATACACATTCATTAGTCCTACTGTAAACTCCAAATGGTTTGTTGTTACCTCCATCAATTTTCGAAGGGAGCATTATCATTATTGCTTGAAATGTTAATTTTATTATCATCACCTTCTTCCTGGCCAAATAATTTTATCTTGTGGATTAAAGTAACTATGACTGACAGTTTCAATTTGTTTAGTATAGATCTGATCATGTAATCATGAATAATTGCATACCCTAAGAACATCAAAGTAAATGCACTTACAAACACTTTGGCCAAAGTTTAATGTGGATTATATTTTATACTCTGGATGAATTGACTTATCCACTTGCGGGATACAGTTATCTGGCCTTTGAACACTTGCAGCCTAGCCAACGGTACTAGACTGCCAACATCGTTTTCCACAGCTTCTCATGTGTGCCATCCATGCAGGTCGTCAGTGATCAGGTAAAACTCCGTCTGAACTGAATTCTTACAGTGACAAAGTTCTCAAGATCAAAATGGTTGTGTAACTTGTACTAAAGGTTTTTCCCCGCTAGCAGAGGTCTGACTTCTTTTTGTTGTATGGGAAAAGAGACCTGCCATGGGTCGAAACTCTCTTTGATCCAAGACCCATCCCCAACCTTGGATGGCACTGAGTTTCAAATGAGCATGCCCCATGAGATGTTTGCCGACTGTGACTTGAGCCCGCTGTGTCTTGCGTGTTCCTTTGTAATTCTGCTATGGTTATAAGTGAGCCCACACAACATGAAGTATCACGTGAGGATTCGGTCACTAAGTAACCGCTGTGCAGTCTCAACACAGTGACTTTTGACCCATGGCAGAGGTTTCTTTTTCCCGTAACTCGTCAGCCTGCTAGCAGAGAAGTATTAAAGGTTTAAGAAAAGGAGCACATTTTCTTGTTATTTTTTTTTTAAGAGTCATGATAAAGCATCTCGTGGCATGATAAAGGACTCAGTTGTAAACCACAAACCACTTCTTAATGGGGATTTTGATTTTCTTGGACGACAACAGCGGTCCTCATCAGAGGTTGGTGCTGTCTTATAATTACTGCACTGTACTGTATAGACTTCCAAATTAATATATCTCACAAAAAAGTAACTTTGAAAAGTTTAACCCATTGATACCTCAAATGCCCCCAGTTGACGAGTACAATCGTCTGCCGTGAGACAGAGTTTACAAAATCTGTTGATCAAGTCTCACTCCCAGGGGTTGGTTGGTCACATACAAGGCTGCTGCCTAAGAAAAATTTTTTTTCTGGAGCCCTTCGGGCTTCCAACATCAAAAGTTAGTAGCCCGAGTCATTTTTTCAAGAGCCCAGAATTAATTAATTAAAAGTGAGGATGAATCACTTTGTGATTAGTTAGGCACCTGTTTGGGCTACTTGTTCAGAAATTTGGTCGCCTGCTCTCGCAAATGAGGCGTCCCAGGCAACCGAGTGACCGTTAGGCAGCAGCCTTGACATACAAAAAAAATATGTTACACTAGTCTAGTGCTGAAATGATGAAGTAAAAAGCATAGCATTAATTGCACAACATTATTAAGCTCCAGTCAGATGTAAAATATTTGGTCACCAAACATTTCGTCGTTTGGCCACCTTGTTTGATGCTGTTTGATCGTGCTTGCAGACAATTCTGACCCTCCTGATTTGATTTGTTGCCTCCCGCTCTCCCGATTTTTATCAGATTCCCCCGATTTATCATGAAATTCTGAAAACAAGTAAAACAAATTGCTTATCTTAAGTATTTTTTTGCAATCTGAGTGTAAAATGTTAATTGTCATTAGGCTGCTGCCTAAGAAAATTTTAAAGGGGCCCTCAGAGCTAAACGCTGAGAACTTAGGAGCCCAACAGATAAAGTGAAAGGTGACTGCTGTGAAAAATTAAGGCGCCCAGAGCTATTCTTTGGGAGCCCCAGGCTACCGTGCTCCTGTTAGGCAACAGCCTTGAATTTGTAATACAATTTCTTATGTTATAATGTCTTGTCCAGTCTCTCCATTGAACAACCCCGTGTTGTGCAGGCTTGTAAAGCAAACATTCTTACTCCATTAATAGCAGCTCCAAAAATGGTGAACAAGCATTGGTAAGAATAAAGGCCTCTTAGAATACGACAAAAATGGTGTCAAAATGCAGGAAATGCCACTTGAGAGAAACGAAATTTGCAAATTTCCGGGTGGATGGGGGGGGAATACCCCCAGACCCCCTACTACAGGCTTGCACCTTAAGCTCCCTATTTCTTTCAAAAGGGGTTGGAATGTCCATGTTTGGTAAAATTTGAAATCCATCAAACATCTGATCAAATAGCATCAAACGTTACTACACCTTATTCCAAAATGGCCGCCATTTAAATATTCTTTTTTTTTTTCAAATAAGCCCTTGATGCCTCGTTCTTAAGCTTAAAATTCAAAAGAATATTTTATCTTGAATGAGGCAACAAGGGCCGATTTGTATCTGCATAAATCAGTGGCCATTTTGGAATAAGGTGTATTGTTATGATGTTTGATGTGCAGTGTTCAGTTTGTTTAGTTGGCTCAACCAAGCATGTTTGGCGCAGGCATGCCTATTTCGATGCAGATTTTGGTCATATGCATCCAGAACATCCTCCGCTGTTGGGAGGATGTTTAATGGATTGATTGATAGCATTTGGAAACGTTATCAAACATGGGGAAAGTCTGGTCTCCAAACATGTTTGATCGTGTTTGGTCACCAAGCATTTTGCATTTGACTGGCGCTTTATTCTATGAGAATCAGTTTGTATGGTCTGTGTATTTTAAAACTGGAAGAGAAAGTTATGGAAAATGTTTAGCACATTTTTTGTCTTAAATTGATTTCCTCAGTGCTCATCAGATTCCCAGGTTGACACCTTGTTGGAAGAAGCTGACAAAATACAAACATATAAAAATGGATTCAATAGAAAGGTAATAACAGATGGACTCAATAGGTACATGTATTATGCACCACTCTCACATTGGCCTCATCAGCCACACTAGACGCTGTCCCAGCTGCAATGTGACAGAAAACCAGGGCACATCATGGTTGACCCCTACCGACAGAGGCCTTCTACTAAGCAGCATATGCCTGTTTCAAGTAGAGCGAGTTTCAATCGAGTCTCACATTACCAAACCAAAGTAATTACTTTGGTCAATTAAAGAGAACGGAGACAATCCAGTAAACCAATCAAACTGGAAGTTATTACACGTAGCCGACACAAAGCTCAGGAAAATGTGCACAAGCAAGCCATGATTGGTTTTGGTTTCACTTCTGATTGGTTGAAAAAGTTGCGCAAAAACTTTGACCAAAACACTGAGTGAAGTAATGCAAAACCAAAGCAATTCCCTAACTACTTTTGACACCCAATTGAAAACTGCTCTAACAGGACTTCAAATATACATTATTATCTGTCAATTTTCTTGTAATTAAGGTCATACTTGCTTTTTTTAGCCTTAAGACAATTTGACAAATCCTTGCACTGTTATACAGGCCTGCAGGCTGGGTTTTGATGCAAATATAAATGGTTTGTTTGCAGGTTTGTGCAGTTGTAGGTCATTGTTTTACCATAACTGAAACAACCCAGTCCTTTACAAAAAGTGCTAACCTTAGGTTTGGGTTGTTTCACCTATGGTAAAAAAATGACCTGCAACCTGCAGTTTACACATTCCATTTGTTTTTTAATTTGGGAGAATTTCTCTTTTTAAGAAAATAATGCCTTCTGGTTGTGCCACTAGCAATTTTATATAATAGAGACTAAGTATTGGATGGGAAGGGTTGAAAAGGGAAGATGGCAACTACAGCTGTAATTCGGAAGAAAAATGAGAATGATACTAATTTACAATTATTATGATTGTGTTTTTATAATAACATTTACTCAGGTATTTATTTATTTACCATTATGTACAGCCTACCCTTCTTTCGTGAAGATTAATGGCTGGGGTCAACGGGGTAGCAATAAAATGAATAAAATACAGAAAAACTTAACTAATTTACAAGACTGTAAGTGATTAGTGAGATGGAATGTTTGAATGAGTTAAGGTCATCAGTATCAAAAATAGACTGTGGTAAACTGTTCCATTGAGTGATAGTTCTGGGGTAGAAGGATAAGCGGTGAGATGAGGTACTGGTAGAGCGAGGGAATGCCGGGATCTACGTGTCATGGGTTGGAGGTATTTGGAGGCGTTAATTGGAACATGTCCACTGTGGATCTTGTACAAGAGAGAAAGTCTTGCATCTGCTCTCCTTTGTTCTAGTGACCTCCAGCCAAGGTCCTGGGGCATGTTTGAAACGTAATCAACTTTTGTGGTTATTGAGCTGAGTGGTACATTACTGCATCCAGCAAATTGTATATATTCTTGGTTCTTCATAAAGTATATTATTGTATGATCATCTTGTTGGCACTGAATAAGATTCTTTAATATCATCGCAGTTATATATTAATTTACGTTACTTGTGCAGTAACGAAAGGAAAGCAAGCTTGAATGGGATAATGTCTGTGTTATATCTGCAATGATAACAGCTCACTTAGGCCTTCTCTTTTGTAACCAGGGTGTCAAGAAGCAAGTGCGGTTCAACATGGAAAGAAACAGGGAACATTGTTACAGTTATGCTCAGTCATCAGATGACGAGTGCCTGATGAACAATGTCAATTTCATGGATCATAATTTCCATCATAGCGAAAGATATGATGATGAAAATGACAGTTGCAGTGGTGATGATGACAGAGACAGCGATGATGATGATGATGATGATGATGATGATGATGATGATTCGCAATCGACTGATGACGAAGAAGAAAGAGAGGGAGCTCATAATCAACATGACACGGACTTGAGTGAAGAGAATTCTACATTAGGAAAATTTGGACATTTAGTGGATAAGAGTGGTCCACCTTCAGAAATGAACAACAACTCTGAAGAGTCAAACTCAATCTTAAAACCGACAAGACTATTAGTAAATGGGGTCAATGATACTGCAGAAGGTAGCCTTGTAAATGGATTGAGTGGACATTGCGAGGCCCACATGAATGATGAACTATTACAGGACAGAACATTAGTCCACCTTAGAGCAAAGGTGAGTGAGATTGAACATAAATGTCCAAAGTAACTTTTCGTGATATTATTTCTTCAAATTCGTACCAAATTTTGTGCAATAAGCTGGGTGATGAACTGTTGCAGGCATTAAGGACGGTGCCTACTAATTAAAGATATTTTTGCCCGGGTTTGTGATTATGCAGGAAATATAGATCTTAACAAGTGTTATTGAAATCCAAAAATAAAATCGGTGGTAACCACGCATTTTTCAAAGATAATTCATGAACAATATTTGTAAAAAGCTTTAAAATACAAAGCAATGTGTGGCGTTCCTTCTCAAATTGGAGCTTAATTATCTCTCAAAAATGCATGGTTACCCCCAATTTTCTCTTTGGATACCAAGAGTACTTACTAAGATCTACTTTCTCCGGATAGTTTTAAACCGCGCCAGAATATCCCTGTATTAGTAAGCATCGGCGATAGGGAATCCGAGTATCTGGAGATGCGCAGAATGTATGCGCAATAACAATAGTAGGCACCGTCCTTAAATGTAGTCGAAGGCAACAGGAAAATGGATGGTTGTGTACATGTACCTTGCCAGGTACATGAGTTGCAGGAGGCTATACATAACATATTTGACGTGTAGAAATAGTTCTGATGAGTACACATTTCATTACACACAAAGCAGTCTTGACGTGGCTGACTTGGAGAAGTTATGCACATTATTCAGCCTTCATTTGTTCAGGTTTTGGTTTTAAGTTTGGGCAGCTAGCCATTTCCACGTTTTTGCTTTCGAGAATTTCAATATGGCCCTATGGAGGTGTCATCTTCATGTCCATGGCATCAGGGGCTTATCTGTACAGCTCTTCAATGTATATTACTGCGACCAGGAAAGGGGGGGGGGGGGTGGGGGGAATCTTGTTTAGCTCCTGAAATTGTGAAATAGACAACTTGGGTTCTAAACCACGTTTTGTGAAAGCAGATTCAAAGCTTGCAAATAAGTGAGCATAAGCCACTAGAACATGGTTATCTTAAATGTCAACGGAAAGATGATATTTTTCCCGCTTGTTAGCTGCATGGTTGCACTCAGGAAGAGTTAATTAAAACAATAGCTTTCAACTTGTTATGTGGGACACAGTTCTCGTTGCTGTTCATAAAGTGGTGAAAGACATCGTTCTTGTTTCTAAAACTAACATTACTTTTCTACTCCAGGTTGTTGAGATGGAGTCATCTTTGAGAGCAAAACAAGATTCAGCTCAGAGGGAAATGGAAGACATGAGTACCAGACTCCAACGAGAAAGAGAAAATACGACTCAAGAGGTATGGGTTCAAAAAGTGTGCGTGCGTTTGATTTTTTATATCAATTCCCTGGTTTTTATCAAATCACTGTCTTTAATCTAACGCGTACACTGTACGAAGAAGCCTGCGTAGTTATTTCTGGGCCCGGCGAGTGGGTAATAGTGAAGCCGAATAATTCCCAAAATAGAAAAAGAGATAGGTAAGAACGATACGATCGACAGATTTCTATTTACAGTTTTTGACTCTATTTACGGTCAATTTGTGGTCTACTTAACAGTGTCGGCTGACTGTTGGTAATGTGTCGGTAGCCTGTTGGCCGACAGGTTACCGACAGCCGAATATCTGAGCCATTGTTCACTACTGCCGGCAAGTGGACAGTGGAATCGCGAAATCTCCCGCGAGAGCGCGCGGCGACACGGGACCCATCCCTCCGCGCGAATTGTCGCTGGCTGGCGCATATGACGACAGCCACGAGCTTGTCATCAAAAAGTATAACTTCGCGTCTCTCTAGACATTTCGTAATTATTCGAAGTCGTTCAGCTTGTAATGTGTACACTATTTTCAGGGAATAAAATTAATATGAACGCTGTGGATGTTTTAAGAGAAAGTTAAAATATTTATCGTCCGGCCCGATCACGTCCTCCACACATCCTTAAATCCTTACACGTATTACATTCTGTAGTCAGGACAAGCATGACTAAGAAATGTAACGAAATGTAAATTGCACGTGCTGGGTGTGTAGAACTTCACTACAACGAGACTTCATTGTAAAATTTTAAGTTCATTATAAAGGATATGTCGGTCAATCCAATGCTCAACGTGACATTAGCTAGGATTCTATAAATGCGACGCATTAACATTATAATAAGCCAACTTACACCAACATTAAATTAAAACGAATTGTGCCACGCCAGTTACGAAAAACCACACAAAACCATCCTTTCGAATTGGCCATAAATTACATGGAAACGGTGTCTTGCTTGACAGCGACAGAATTTGTGGCACATGATCCGAACATAAAGCCTTCAGAAATTTTTAAGGTTGACCAAAAAAAGGATGAAATGCGCATAACTTATACATATGACACTGGCTGTCTAAGCTTTTGACTTTTATTATACGACAGTCGACCGATATACCACCGTCAATCAATGGTCAACGTATCGGCCGAGATATCGGCCAATAGTCGGTCGACATATCGCCCGACACTCGACCGATATATCGGTCAAGGGATGCACAAAATACACATGGTCCCATTTTTTTTTCACGACTCCTAACAGTTCGCGACTCCAAATCACTTCAAACTCAAGTATTTGGGCCAATTTAAAGGGGCTGTGTCACGAAAGCGAATGGGAAAGTCTGAAAACCAAAGCAAGGGAAGGTAACAATAACTACTTAAAACATTGAAGGAAGGTTTGGTAAAGTAGCAAATACAAAAGGAGGCAGGGAAGGGCAAAATTGAAGAAGATTAAATGAATTGCAGATTAGGTAGTTGGGACGAGTGATTGGTAAAATTACACAGAATCAACCTTACTGAAGTGACACAGTCCTTTAAAGCGGCTGAATACAAGTCGAAATCTACTCCTGTGCTTGCCACAATGAAATTGTGTGTAATTCTTCCTTATAGATAGAGGGTGGTGGGGGGAGGGGGGGGGGGGGGGGTGTGACTTCATCACGTTTCACAGAAGATGAAAAGGCCGTTTCACATTTCGCAGACAATAAAATGGCCATTTCACGTTTCACGAAAAAAAAGACAACTTTTTTACATAAACAAATTTTGTTACGTTTGTTAACAGCTGCAGCCTTCTGCCATAAAGAAACTCATCAGAACGGTCACATTGGGAAGAGTCTTGCGACCTTCTCGGAGGCGATTTCCGAGCTAGTTTTCGCCATGTTGTTTGACCAGCGTGAAAGCTGTCAAGGCTAGCAGGCTAAAGTTATATTTACAGTCCATTGTTATAATTTCTCGGGCTCCTACTCCCGCAAAACAAACATTAAAAAGAAACAAAAACATGAAGCAACGGTAAATTAAACCCGGTTCTCATCTCACTTATAAGTATTCTCAAAAATCAGGGCTCGCGGTAACTTACAAAATCACGTTTCACGAGAAAAAAAAAGAAACGAAACGAAACTTTAGTCATTTTAATACAATGAAAGGGAGAGATACTAGAGGTTATCCCTTTCGAGGGTATGAGCCCGGATGTTATTAACTGAGAGTCGATTTTGATGAGGGAGGAAAACCGGAGTACCCGAAGACAAACCCTCGGATTCAGATTGAGATCGACTGTAACTCAGCCCACATACGACCTCGAGGCCAGGATTGAACCCGGGTCGCAGAGGTGAGAGGCACGGTTGAGAAACGCTAAGCCACCTTGACCTCCCTGGCCATTTCACATTTCACGGAAAATTCAAAAGGCAATTCACGGTTCACGAAAATACCCTTAACCATCCTCTTAAGTCTGTATACTGGGGCCACCAGTTCTTCTAATTCAAACGTCGCCCAGTTTAGCACGATTCTTTTTGGACAGTCTTGCGTTATCGTTTTTGTCGCAGATGAACAAGCTACAAAAAGAATTAGAAGACCGAAGACGGCAGTACTTGACAGAAATGCAGGACATCGACAGACAACGAGAGGAACAAAAGTAAGAAATATATAGTAAGGAACTTTATTGAAGTGTATTTAGCAGTGGGACACTCGTTGAGGACACTGTACAGCAATCATAGGTTGTGTTTTGAGGAGAGCGGAAAACCGGAGTCAGACCCGGAGAAAAACCTCTCGGTGCAGAGTAGAGAACCGACAAACTCAACCCACATGTGACGTCACGTCTGGGAATCGAACCTGCGTCACGTAAGTGCAGGGAGGCGAGTGCTCTCGCCACTACGCCAACCCTGCTGCAAAGGAACGCGAGGGAGAAGCCTATGAAAGTAATTGTGTGATTGTTTCCTTTAGCCCAGAGTTATTTTTTGGAGTGCTATTTGCCGCCAAAATTCCTAAGTTAATTCATGCACTTGTGACGTAATCCGGGAGATTGCATGTTGATTGCCTAAGTTGACAATACATGGCAAGAGAAGCCATTTAATCATAAAAATTGGGTTTAATCAAACGAGTTGACAAAATTCCGATTTAATCTTTTAAAATCCATTTGACCGTCTGAAACAGCATTTCGCGGTTTGCCGCTGCGAGCCAATTACGTTAACATAAAAAAACTGAAGCAGAAACTGAATCTGAGTAGGAAGTGACCGGCAAAAAGTGATTTTCCTGCCTAGGGCGATTTCACTTTGACCGTTTGAAACAGCATTTCCCATTGGCTTCTGCAATAATTACGTCATGTCGCGTTTCGTGTTTGAAATAAATATGAAAAATAACTAAAGCGGACATTGATACCGAGTGTGAATTGACCAATGAAATGGAATTTCCGGTTGTTTCAGTTTTCCAAAATGTCAGGTCAGACGAAAACCCATAATGTTAGTTCCAAGCGTAACCTCACCTATAATTTCCACTGAGAATTTTCCTTCTAGGTCGAAGCGCTCAAGTTACCTTGTTGGTTTTCGATAAGTTGTGAAAATGTGATTAACATTAGAGTTGCAGAAAATGTTGCATTTTACAGCGTAAAAAGCAGGAGTCCATCAGTAGGAGCATTCCTCGGAATTGTTTCCCGCGGAAGTCCGATGACCAATCACAAGAAACTAACTTGACGTCATTGCGTCACGGAACCGGAACTACCTTTGCCCTTTTTTTTTGCGGAAAAGGTAGCCTAAGAATAGATCGGTCTGTAAAAATGCCGTGACATAAACTTAGTGTGGGAGTTGTTCGCTCCTAGTAATGGGATCCTAGTAAAAGTTAAAGTAGCGAAGGTTCTCGTTGATAAGGAATACGTGGTACTGTGGACCTACTCAAAGACATTTTTTTATTTTGAGTGTCTTTGTTTACGTTATCATTACTATTTTGTTAGGAAAAAATTCGAAGAAGAGCTTGAAGAATTTCGAAATGAAAAGAAGCTCGAAGAGAGGAGACAAAGGTACTACGAGCATGAGGTATGTTTTCTTTTGACACTTTGGTTGGTATGAAAGGTCATTTTTAGCCAGTCAGGTAAATAATAAATAAAGTTTGCTTACCTTAAAACGGATTTTAAGAAAGAATGGTTGCAATTTGTAGTTTTCATGGAAGATATTCCTTGATCAGCTTAATGAATGCTTTCCAACGTAACAACGTGCGGTTGGAAAACGTTTTCATTCCGGTTCATAGCTATCCTCATCACTTTCGTGATACTCGTATGGTTTGTGTCTAGCTGTCCATCGCGCATCCAGCACGAGTCACGCGCCACATGTGAAGCTGTGTTGATTTTGTGCTTGGCACGCTATGCGAAAGATAGGAATGAATCAAGCCGAGATCGACCGTTACAAATTACAGTAAAGACGCTGTTACATTGGGCAGTGATTCGTACAACTTGTCTCGCAATGGCGTTGCGAGACAAGTTGCACGAATCATTGCCTAATGTAACATACCTTGCAACGAGCAAAAACGTTGGGAGACCAGTTGCAGAAACCGTTACGGAAAGTAGAATTGAGTCTTTACTTTCCGTAACGGTTGCAACGAATTTTTAAGCAATGCGCAGTGTAACAACTCGTGTCGCAACAGTTTGCGGCACCAGCCAATGAAAATGTTCCTTTAACCTTATGCGATCACCGAAACGAGACAAGTTGCATGAAACGTTGCTCAGTGTAACACCCTTAAAAGAACTTGTTTCGTAATGTGAGAAAGTTTGTAGAAATGGCGTTGCGAGCCGACAAGTTGCACCAAAAATTGCACAGTGTAACAGCGCCTTGATTAAATGAACGAAATCAACAACTGTATCATATGTTTGCCTGTGGTAATGCAAAGTGTATTTTGATCATTGTTACCGTGTGTTAGGACAAAGGACACTAATTAACAACAAGTGAATGTTATTTACGCTTATGCTCGCTGAGCAAAATATGTCATCTTACTTTGTGAGGGTTGTCATTCTGCTGTTCTGATTGTATTTTCGTTTTCACGCATTGATAATATTGTTTTAAGCCTCGACGGTCGTTTAGTGGAAGTCAAAAAACAATCCTATGTTTTTGTTTAGCACTAATAAAAAACAAATCTTCGCATTTTTTAAATTCTCTCCCTCCTCCCGCCCCAGAAGGGATCCCGCTCCTCGCCCCTTCTTGTCCCGTATCCCGTACCCTTCCTGCCCCTTGTCCTCTCGCGAAAAGTTGAAAAAAATCTTTAATCTTAAACTAACAGGCAACTATATCTCAGATGGAAAAGGAACTCGACGATAGAGCGCAAGAAGTTCGAGAACGGGATAAAGAGGTATCTTGGAAAATTTGCTTTAGCGCGGAGTTCAATTGAGTGTCGAAAGTAATTAGATAATAACTTTGGTTTATGATTACTTCATTCAGTGATTGGTTCAAAGTTCTCGCGCCATTTTGTCAACCAGTCAGAAGTGAAACCAAAACCAATCGTGGCTCCGCGTGCACATTTTCTCGCGCTTTTTGTCGGCTGCGTGTAATTACTTCGAGTGTTGATTGGTTTACTGGATTGTGTCCGTCCTTTTTGATTGGCCAAAGTAATTACTTTGGTTTTGGTTTTACGACACTCGATTGAAACTCGCTCTATTGAAAAATCGATATTGTGTTTTTTTCAGCGAATGGCTTCAACATTCGTTCCAACATCCGTTCGATTTTGTTGAACAGCGATCATTTTAAACTAGTTTGCTCCCCCCCTTTCAACTGCGTTGAAACGTGTTGAATCGAATTGAATCGATGTCGAATGAGTTTAACTTTGCTTCAACAACCATCCAACATTTTTTATCGCGAATGTTGAATGAAGTTGAAGCCGTATAACCCCCTCTTTTAACACTGTTGGGTATGCGCGTGCGTACTAATCGGTCTCTCAATGACCTGTTCAGAGTATGTCCGTATTCAGTCCGTATCCATAGTAACAACCGCGGCTGCAGTCTGGGACTGAATACCAACCCTCTCATGAAGCTTTGTTGAATCAAATGTGGATGATGTGTTGAAAAAGTTTGCCGACCCCATCAGTCAACATCGTTCAACAAAGTGCAACGAATGTTGAAGCAAATGTAAAAGCCGTTTGCTCGGGCCCTTGTGACACGTTCTGAAAATTACGAAAACCTACAAATACTCAGTATTACTGAGTATTTGAGCAGTTTAAGAAATTAAAACTAAAACTAGAGTACTTATTCCCAGAAATCGGAGGGCCAATCTGAATTCAAAACGATGAAATGTAACTTTCTAAAAACGCGGGAAAATGTCTGCGTGGAAATGGCGATTGGTTTTGTCTTTGCTTCTCATTGGTTGAAAAGTCGCGCGAGATTTTCAATCCTGTCACTTAAAGAAGTTATGCAAAACCGAAGCAAGTTACAGATCGTTTTCACGTAACGATACAGCTACCACCTTGATGTACCTTGACAATGAAACGGCGACCATGTAGGTGAACACCTAAGCAATCTTGAGAAATTGAATTCCACTTTCATGGACATGCTTCCTTTTATTCGACTAAATCAATATAGCAGGTGGCCACGGGAATGAAAACGCTCCTTTGCTGCTTAATTTCTTGAGAATTTAATAAATAAGCGCTGGCTCAGTATTTTTGGGACAAATCCTCTTTGCTGCTATATTTCACGTAGATCATTCGTTGCACTTTAATGGCGGTTTTGATTTTCGATTTATTATTAGTAAAAGGTAGCAATATTGTACATACTGGGAACGGTCGAAATTACGATGTTGTTGGACTTGTAATACTTCTCAAACTCATTAATAATTATGGAGCTCAAAAGCCTATCAAAAATTGATAAATTTGTCACGTGCATGACTTTTGAAACCCAATGAAAATCTAGATGAAAACCACACGTGTTTTGGATATCGTATCCAAACCACACGTTTTTTTCATCTGACTCCTCATTGAATATCAGAATTTACGCATCAAAACAAAAGAAATTAAACCAAAGAACAACGTTTTAATAACCCATTTTCCACAGTTTACAGCAATGTTTACATCACAATTAGCAAAAGAAGCAGAAATCAAAAACGCACAACCTTGTTCGAGAAGCCATATCAAAAACTCGTGCTTCGTGTTTCATCGTAGTTTCCAAACAACTCGAAACAATAAAAGCACTCGGCCTTCCGCCTCGTGCTTTCATTTCGTTCCTCGGTGTTTGGAACCACTCGCACTCGTTCTTGCTATATTACTTCTAGACCTTCCGTAAAGTGTCCTAACTAGCCACTGATATGCCATAAAATGACAGTATGGCCCGTTGCCAATTTATAATAGTTATCATCCCATTATATGTGGCTTTTTTCTGCTTACCTTAGATTCGAGAATACGAAGAATACTTAAATCGACGGCATGCAGTGTGCACCAATAAAGAACAAGATCTTAACGTCTTGCAAAGCGTAAGTTAATTGATATTTTTTGGGGGTAGGGTGGGTAGGAGTCGTCATGATGTACCAGCTCTTGTAACGTATAATGTTATTGGCTCGCTACCCTTGACAAAAACAAAAGACTAAAGAATTAAAATAATGACTTAGACTTAACAATAGGAACAGCTTACAATACCAAACAATGGTAGGTTACCGTCCGGCGAGAGCTGCTACATTACTAGTGGGTAGTGGTGACTGTACAATTGTTTACGGTCTTTGTTTGAAAACCAAGTACAACAAAGAAGTGCAGCTTGAAGGGGACATTAATGGAAGCTAACAACTTATGGTTGATTTTTTGCTCGGAATGACACTTAAATACCCACAGCCTGCTCTTTTGGCCTGGTACCTGAGCCGGTTGAGAGACAGAGGTCGGCTTTCACCCTGGTCAGAGATTTTCTTATCATCGAGTGCGCTCATTTTTCGTACCGGATTGACAGCTATCTCTTAATGGCTTTCTAGGGATTTCCTATATAGCGCCATAAGTTACCCTCAATTGCTTTTTCCTTGAAAATACTCGACTTTCTTACAATTTCGAATATACAGTGTTTAACTCGTTGGAATTGACATATTCATGAACAGGAACTGGAAATCTTGGCGAGCGAGCTCGAGGCAAAGAAAACAAAGCTTTTAAATAGACAACAACTGGTTCATCAAAGTTCTGAGGAAGACACCGTTCCGTCCACTCCTCCTCTTTTGAAGGCAAGGTATGTGGACCAAAACTTAGACTTTGTTTACATGATACCGGGGCGACTTTATTGACGGCGCGAGTTCACTCCGGTTCCCTCTCGTGTCTCTGTATTCGTTTACATGATACCACTGGAGAATGTCATACCAAAACGAGTCATACCGGCGTGAGTTCATCCCGGTTGTTGCGCCGGAGTGAGAATTTCATTCCGGTACGAAATCCCGCAGCAGTGTCATGTAAACGAAAAACTACCAATCCTTTCGGTATGAACTTGACCTCTCGATGGACTGGAACGGGCAGCGCATGCGCCATGTTTGTTTTCGATACACACATGTATTTCATCAAGTAGTCATCGAAAACTATTTTAACCAAAACCTCAATAGTCGAAACTCAGTCTTAATCTGGAAAAGATATTTGGTTATGTTCACAGAAATATCGTATCTATTTACTAACTTCAAAATTGTAAGAGCCAGATCGAGCAGAAAAAGACGTTATTGAGAATGCATTGCAAGTGTGGAAGTGCCAGATTGTTTGTTGAGTGACGAAAAACTCAAAGCGAAATTATTATATCGACCAATCACAGCTAAAACGGCAATGAAATGAGCCACTCATAACACATGCAGCCAGCATGGAGCACGAGAAAAAGAGCGGGAAAAAGGCAAGCCTCCGTTGGTGTGTTTGTTTAACCTCTGATTGGCTAAGAATGTGGCGCGAGGTTATTCTGTCAATCATGCAGTTGTTCGAGTAGTAGTACCGCTCTGTTAGCGTATCCGTTACCAAACTGTGTTGTCTGCTGAAATTTCCAGGAGTGCCAGTCGAATGAGTATCGTCGGTAAAGGCGGAGTTGACCTGAGAATAGAAGAGCTCAAGTCACAGAACAAGCAGCTACTGGAGGAGTTGTTTTCTTTAAGAAAAGCTTGTGAGAGCAAAGATGAAGATCTAACAGAACTAAGAGAAAAGGTACACAAACTTACTCCTAAAGCGAACTTTTTGTCCTGTTCTGGAGTAGGAATACGGAAAAACGGCTTTAAATTTGCTATCACAGTAGTAACGAAATCTATTCGTAATATAGGCGACCACAAAGTGCTCGATATAGGGTGCGTTCGATTGACCACCGGGCATATTCCGGAATAGGAATACATGGAATAGAAGTTAGAAATCGTTCGTTTTTACGGAGATTCACATTAAAATTGTCAAGAACCTGCTAAAATGCTATTTTAAACATATCTTTATTATCCTTGTTGCTTCAAAACGCCAGACGTATCGTTTTGAATCATCACTCCACTTATTCTTATTCCGGAATAGGGTCTATCGAACGCACCCTTAATTTACTGGGCACTGACTGGAGATCAAATTAAATCAAGTCATTGTAGGTCAGATAAAATGCTGTCAGTTGGTTTCGATGCTATGCCGTTTGATGTTGGAACACCCGAACCTGTCGTCAAGATTTAACTAACCGCTTTCTTGTTACCATTTTTGATAATCACAGTTATGAACGCTTCTTAAGCGGTGACGGAAATGAAACCCGAAAAATTCAGGAATGGCCCATGACCCGTGCGATTCCGGTGCAGAGCTTTACCAATTTGCCGTTCCGAAATTCAGCAGGGAACTGGGGCGAGTTTCAAATTTTAACTAATCGATGAAATGACACCACCACGTGAAAGACCATGTTAAGATTGCTCATTTGACCAAGTATAGTTCAAGTTATGAACCTTGAAATACGGTTCAAAATCCATACAAACGTCTTTAATTTGACAAAGCGTCCCCCAAAACCATTTAAACTCCGTTTAGTGACAACTGTAAAATCCCGTCATGTACCTACAATTTGAAAGAAGCTGCGATGAAAATCGCCATGTTTGCCCATTTTAAAGAGTATCACGGAAATCATAAAAAAATTAAGAGCTTATATTGTCTTGGGGGACGCTGTATCAAGATTAGAGACACCTGTATGGATTTTGAACCATGTTTCAAGGTCCATAACTTGGTCTCTGTTCACCCTAAAAACGCCATACTTGACCAAATGACCAATCTCAACATGATCTTTTATGTGGTAGTGTCAGTTTATCGATTAGTTAAAATTTGAAACTCGCCCCAGTTCCCTGCTGAATTTCGGAACGGCCAATTGAGCTATCAAGTCAACTGGGAGCTGGTCACTGTTAGAGAGGTTTTCAAATGGGTGTCGAAAACCAAAACCAAAGTAATTACTTTGGCCAATCAAAAAGGACGGAGACAATCCAGTAAACCAATCAAAACTCGAAGTAATTACAAGTAGCCGACACAAAGCAATCAAATGTGAACGCGCGGGCTACGATTGGTTTTGGTTTCACTTCTGATTGGTTGAAAAAGTGGTGCGAAATCTCCGAACCAATCACTGCGTGGAGTGATGCAAAACCAAAGCAATTCGCTAATTACTTTCGACAAAACCGCTCTAAACCAGTAGAAGATTTAGATACGAGGAGACCGTATCCGAAGCCGTTTTCTTTCCAAAGTTCTTTTTAAAGTTCTCAACAAACTTGTTTTGATGCTAGATGTATATGATTTTTTTTCCTCGACAGCTCGGTGTCTCGGAAAGCGAGAATAAGCGACTTCAGCAGCGAACTAAACACTTGGAAACTCAGTTGGAACTCGCAAGGAAAACAGCAGAGATCGGCGCAGACAGTATATCGGTGGATGAGATCATGCGGAAAACCTCGCAAGACATGCGTAAGAACTCAAGGATGATACGCCCATCTCGAGCGGTAGCCCCTCTCAGCTCTTCGGGATCCTCATCGGGGATGAAGCTTGTACGGGTATCCTCCATCGATTCCGTGGGAACTAAGAACACTAGCAGTTCAGACACTGAGAAGGGAACTAAGGCGTCCGATGTGAAGGCGGTCAAACTGACCGCGGGTAAGAAAGGGAAAGACGATTGCGGCGGAAGGCACAAGTTTGGCACGGAAAAGATTACCAGTGGCCTATGTACCGTCATGTAGCAAATAAAATTATGGAACTGGTTTAGGCTAGACTGCGACCAGCGAATTCTCCAATCTGGTTCCCAAAGTCCGCTAGCTTTAAAATTTCTTTTGGTTAGCGCTAAGAACATAGACTCTGGCCACTTCCAAGGGAGGATGTCCGCAAATCACGGACTTCCGGCTCGTCTACAACGGATACAAAAATGGACCTTGACTACGACCATGCATAAGTTGGAAGTGGCCAGAGTCTGTGTTCTTGGTGCTGACCAAAAGAAAAGTGGACTCTGGGACGAGATTGCGAATTCTCTCTCTAAGTTCGAGCACACAGTCCATTAGCGGCGCGTGGTCAAAGCGTGTTATAAGGAGCGAGAGTCTTTTTTTATGTACGTTACCCTCGTATCCCACTTTCGTGGCTTTGCCGCGCGCTGCTCGAGGATAGCTGCCCGGACTAACAGAAAAAGAAAAAAAAAAGTTTAATTTCTATATCTCGGTCGACCCCGGCAATGGAAAGAATTCGTACACAATCCAATCACAATTTTTGGTCATTTGTACTTGTCCCGCCCCAGTTATTTTAGCCTAATTTAGTCTTTAGTTATGATCAAGCAGAAATTCGCCCTTGTCACACGGCGGCCATATTGTCCCGGGAGACCAAAAAAGCTTTGCTTTACCACGCCAAGCCTCGCAGTGGAAACCATGGGGGTGAGGCTTTGCGTTGTAAAACAAAGCTCTTTTGGTCTCCCGGGACAATATGGCCGCCGTGTGACAAGGGCGAATAGTCGAAGAAATACGAGCTTGCTTGCATAAAATAGCATTCTTTTCACTAGTCTGGTTCAGAGGTTTCTTCTCGATTTATAGACCACTTTCATAAAGGGCGACCACCTTGCATTCTTTTGTATTTTTGTTAATTAGACCTACTGCCCTCATTTTGAAACAAATATTCTTTTGAAATGTTCTCGTTGTTCGCGAGGCTAGAAAGGCTTATGAGCATTTCATCAAAAGAATATTTTATTTGGCCGTCATTATGAAAGAGGTCTATAGCTCATTTATTAGAGCGGTTTTCGATGGAGTGTCGAAAGCAATTAACGAATTGCTTTGGTTCAACCAATCAGAAGAGAAACCAAAACCAATCGTGGCTCGCCCGTGCACATTTTCGCGCGCTTTGTGTCGGCTACGTGTAATTACTTCGAGTTTTGATTGGTTTACAGGATTGTCTGCGTCCTTTTTGATTGGCCAAAGTAATTACTTTGGTTTTGGTGTTACGACACTCAATTGAAAACCGCTCTAGCTACGATTGGTTGAAAAAGTGGCGAAGTTTGAACCAGTCACTGAGTGAAGTAATGCAAAACCAAAGTCTAATTACTTTCGACACGCAATTGAAAACCACTCTATCATAGTAAACAAATAACATTTTCGTTTCCAAGACCTACAATTGCCAAAAATCCGCGTAGAGTGTGGAGACGAAATTGCCGATTGTTTATTATGGCTTCTGGTTCATTGGCAGAGTATACTGTGGATTTCGCGCCAGTCACTAGGCGCAGTTTCTGGAAACCATTACTGGAACAGTTCGTCACTCAATTCTCCTAAATCCTGGGTGGGAGCGACATTATGAATTGAACTAAAATGACTGGGGCTTGACCAACAAAAAATGAAAGAAATAAATCCAAGGTGTATTTAAAGAAGGTGAACCTTGTATTTTTAAAAGTTATTTTTATACTTTGGAATCGTTAATGTAAATATCTTCCTGCTGATATTTATTGAGCGCAAGACTTTGTAATAATTCGTGCTCTTATTTTTCGTTGAAACCATGCAATAAAAAGGTTATTTCACACACGTCTAGTTTTGTTTGTATTCGGAGGAACAACACACATGCAAGAGTGGATTATCATGGCTAAATTCCTTAGAAGCTGGTGGAATCACAGGTAACCCAGGCTCGCTGTGTGCGTCACGTAGCTATTAAAATATAGAGAACATATGAGGCCTGGAAATTTGCTAGAAAATGGAAATAAAAATCGATGAAACTTACCATGCGGTGAGCCGTTGTTGTCTTTAATACGTACACGAAGTTTCGGGAAAAATGGTCCCCGTTCACCTTCCTTCATAGTATAGTGACAAGGTAGGAGACAGAAGCCAGCAGCAGCAGCACCAGGCTCCGTAGAACTTGTAAGTTGACCTGCCAAAATGGCGGCCCGAAAGCGTTGTCCTCGCGAGGAGTCCAATTCAAAATGGCACTGAACTCGGGACGCCTGGTGACGAGGGGAATATATGTCCCCCTGGAGGGAGGGGAGTCCCAGATTGCTCAGTGAGTTTTGTTTTTAGCAATTTGGGACTCCCCTCCCTCCAGAACTTATTATACTCGTCACCAGGCGTCCCGAGTTCAGTGCCATTTTGAATTGGAGGACAACGCGACAACGCTTTCGGGCCGCCATTTTAGCAGGTCAACTTACAAGTTCTACGGAGCCTGGTGGCTTCGCGTTGCTACCTGGAGATGCTTCAGTGGATTCATGGTTTAGAGAAATTCATGTTCCACGAGCCTGGCGTGTTTATTTAGCGACTGGATTCGATTTTCGCGAAAAAAATCGTGCTTGTTTTGGGTCGATCGGAGTCCCGACGCTGGCTTCAGTCTCCTACCTTGTCACTATACTATGAAGGAAGGTGAACGGGGACCATTTTCCCCGAAACTTCGTGTACGTATTAAAGACAACAACAGCTCACCACATGGCAAGTTTCATCCATTTTTATTTCCATTTTCTAGCAAATTTCCAGACCTAAACTTCGCCTCATATGTTCTCTATATTTTAATACCTACGTGACGCACACAGTGAGCCTGGGTTACCTGTGGTGGAATCGGCCGACTCAATGGTGTACCCAATTCAAATCTCCCGGGGTTAAGATTCTCTGTGAATTGTATGTGCATTATAATGTAGCATTCACTTTTAAATGATATGGAAATACGTGGTAAAAGACGTTTTATTCCCAAAGGGTTTGAATTGGGTACAACATTGAGTTAAGTACAAACTCAAGCACAAAGCGCAAGCATAAGTAGCTTATGCTAGTGAAAACGAACGTCGACATAAGCGTCAAGATCAACCATGGCCGGCATCCGGCATTTTGTTCACATGCCCATACGCGGGCAATTTGGAACGAGTGCGTTAATTGGCCAGACGTAGCAAATTTCCTCGTGCTTATGCTGCGTTTCGTTTTCACACGACGCAAGCGAACTCAAGCGGAAGCGCAAGGAAATTTGCTACGTCTGGCCAATTAAAGCACTCGTTCCAAATTGCCCGCGTATGGGCATGTGAACAAAATGTGATCCTTTTGCTTGTGCTTGCGTCAACCCCGTTTTCACGGCGACACAAGCGGTCTTACGCTTGCGTTTGTGCCGCTAGTGAAAACCAGGCTTTAGCCGATTTGAATGAAGGGTAGTTTCTAAAGAAACTGTGGTGCTGCGTCGGTGGGGAAGTAGTATACAAAAATTTGGTTTTATCAACGGAGTTGATAATGTAAATTGGCCACCGTACAGAGATTCTAAAAGCTGACGTTTCGAGCGTTAGCCCTTCGCCAGAGCGCTCGGACGATTTGGTCTATTTGATAGAAATTACAATATGCGAGTGGTTTCCGCTGGAACTGGAACCCTGAGTGAAGGAACGGGTCAATAGCCCATTCGGCTTCGCCTCATGGGCTATTGACCCGTGGTCCTTGCGGGCTACGGGTCTGATTGTTAAATAGCTGTAGGATGAGAATAATCTTACAGATATCTTGAGCAGATATAGCCTTTATTTTTTTTTTATCTTCGTAGGAGTCCTCAAGAATTATTCATAGTTAACATGATTAATTTGTGAGATTGACGTCCAACTGAAATGCAGTATTTATGTCTTATAATTCCAAAGTGTCACATGGAATTTCGCTTTGTAATTTGTACATAGATAACAAATTAGCCTAAACTAAATCTAGAATTGATCCTGGCACTTAAGTGGAAAATTTTAGCAATTGTCTCCAACAGAAACCCGAAAAATACAGGGGGCTTCAACGATGCTTCTTCGATGCTGGTACAATACTCTAACCCACTGAGCTATGAAGCTCTACCCATTGCTATCCATTTTGAAATCACGAATACTCTAACCCACTGAGACATGAAGCTCTATCCGTTGCTATTCATTTTGAAATCACTTCTTCAAGTAGATACTTTAGATAAGCAGTACTAGCAAAGACAGAAATCGATGTTCAAAAGGGAACTGCCAGTGCTCATGCGCAAGACAATTGCTTAGGTGCCCTTTGAAGTGCGAGGATCGATATTTACTTAGCCCAAAATGTTTATCTATCTAGACTAATAAAACAACAGTGAAGCAAATGCTATAAATCTTGAGTCCGATTCTGAGACTAGTGGTGAGTGCAAACTAAAGGTCCTGCTTGAGAGTTTCTGCGATGGTAACGTCAACATCTCTTCAACTTTCCCAAGGACTTCTCGTCATTTAGGCCCGGTTGACACGCCGCTTCACTCATGTGCGAACCTAACTAAGGAATTAAGTGCGGCAAAAGAGCAGTTTGGAACGGCAGTTTTAATTTGGTGCGGCAAAAACGGTAAGGTCGACAGAGTCTGTCGCATTACTCGACATCGGAGCGGCAGGTGATTCATACGGCGTTCTTCTCATGTGCCGAACCAAATCGTAAGGATGAGACCGGCAATGGCGGCAAAAGACCTAAGACCGTAAACTGTGCAAAACATTGACCATAATGAAATGCTGCTGATTTTTTTAAAAACGTTTTTTAAACAGTTTAAAAAACTAAACTAGTGAGCAGCACTCTGTTGTCTCTGTAAAACTTGTTTATTCTCCAACGCGTTTCGTCTAGTTAACGTAGTCTTCTTCGCGGAGTTTTACAATAATACATTAAACGCCTGTATTTAAGCCATTTCTGATGGGACGGTTTTAGCCAAAAGCGTGGCCCCAAAACATCGTTTCTCACGCAAAAGGTTTGACCGGATTTTCGAAAGGGAACGTGCGCAGCT
The DNA here is from genome assembly GCF_036669925.1 of Montipora capricornis. Taxonomy (NCBI): domain Eukaryota; kingdom Metazoa; phylum Cnidaria; class Anthozoa; order Scleractinia; family Acroporidae; genus Montipora; species Montipora capricornis. Next base: position 5,864,979 of record NC_090894.1, read on the forward strand.
GTGAAATATTAGGGCAAGGCGTGAGAAACGATGGTTTAGGGCCACGCTTTTAGCTAAAAATAATACATTAAACGCCTGTATTTAAGCCATATCTGATAGCAAAAATGTCTTGTAAAACTCCCTGAAGAAGTCTACGTTACGGCTAGACGAAAAGCGTCGGAGAATAAAGAAGGAAAAAAGGAAAAAAGGATACAGTTCGCAGAGTGCTGTCCACTAGTTTAGTTTGTTCAACTTTTTTTACATTTTAAATTTTTTTTGAAAATTCTCTAATCAGAGCTGTCCTTTCCTTCGCAGCCAACATCTTGAAAGTTGAGTTATGGCGCGAAAATATAGTATCGGATCCAGGCCTTTCTCTTTCTCCCTAGATATAAAGATTAGGCTCGACACACAGTGCGCCGTCTGAATCAGATGTCGCGCCAATGTCGCTCCAAAGTCGGACTTAACTCGATTTGGTTTGGCACATGAGTGAAGTGGCGTCTGAACCGGGCCTTACGCTGTACTACAAGAGCGAAAGATCCCGAGCAGAGTTCAAAATTCACCTGTGTGTGAGTTGTCGCTTTGTTTTGGGTTCTTTTTCTCATAGAGCGGCACAGAAATGTAATAAAATGTCGTCACGAATGTTCCTTCATGTTTGTTTTCCTTATAAAACCCAATGTAGCTTTAGGCCCTCTCCACAGTAATGCGCTTACGTTTAAAAACGCATACATTTCGATGCGTTTAGGCCTTCAGTCCACACAAAATCGCTGAGTGTATTCATCAAAACCACATCGATGAAATGAAAACGCATACATATCGTGTTTGCGTGTACAGTCGAAACCGCATCGAAATAAAAAACAATGAAGTCATCCGTACCACGTGAATTGTACTCAGGCTTTGAAAACATTGCAGATGAAAACATGCTTTACCCAAAATACCACTTTCACAAGTGGCGACCACGTTTACTTTTTCTTGTATTCATGCTAATTAGACCTACTGCCCAAGTTTTAAAACAAAAATTGTTTAGAAATTTGCTCGTCGTAGCGAGGCTGGAGAGGATTATCAGCATTAAAACAGAAGAATATTTTATTTGGCCGCAATTATGAAAGAAGTCAATGTTACTAGCAAATATTTCGTATATTGTTTGGAGCTTAACGTTGCTCTATGCAACCTTATCTTGGTTTTCCTTTAACTTTTGGAATCAATTTTTGTTCTGCACTATTTTCCTACAACATTCATATGTTAATAAAACAAAATGTACACAGTGGCCTCTAAAAATTTCCCTATAGGTATTTTGCAACCAATCTATAGATACGCAGATTACATAACAACCCTAAATGATGAAAAAAATTCAAATGAGATAACTACTGTTTGCCATACAACATGGCAGCGTGAGGCGATTACGTACCATGCAAACCGCTTAGCTGGGACTTTAAGATCTACGACTGCGACGTCGACGAAAATGACACCTCAAAATATAAACGCTCTGTCGTAAGTCTTTCGCGATTAGTCCATCTCGTTCACGTTGCACATTGTGGGCGAAGTGTCCTGAATATAAATTAGTACGAGTGGTTTCATAGTAAAAATGGAGAATGATAAGTTCACATTTGTTGCCGTCAAAAGCACAGACTTAATGAGTTTACGTCGTCGTTACGCAGAGTGCCGCAAAAAAAATGCGTACCGCGGTTGCAGCACGATTATTTTCAGTTTCCTCTTTAAACCAAAGATATTCTGTTTTGTGGATTTGTCGTTGCCCGGTAGCCGTCGTCGTTTCTTAAACTCCCTAAAAACATGGTTTGGGCTCTACCCTCATTTGAATGTTATGAGGTAATCTGGATAGCACTGATTATCATAGAAAACCACAAAAATCGACGGGGAGCTAGTGTTATCTACTACACTGTCATATGCGTTGGTCTCGTCGCTTCCCTTGGATGGCGGAGTTATCATTCCTTGGCGCCCAACTGCATATTCACCCACCAATACACGTGCAAGGTAAAGACAGCGATCACCAGAGGGGTCTGGTGGCGAATATTTTGCCTGTGTGGAGTACGAGGCATCTCGTGCAAAATATACACCTAATCCAAAAGCAGTGCCTAAAGGAAAGGAGTTAAAATGTAAAATAATTAGGCACAAACGGGTCCTTTAGTGAAAGGGTTGTCTTCATATTCCACTATGCATGGTACGATTACGGGTCGCCGTTCTGAGCATGCGTATTTGGAAAATTCAGACATTGACAATGCGCGTGCTCGTTCACCCTAGATGGGTATAGCGAACAGAAAATTCTTCATGCAAGCCTGCACATACAGCAACAACAATCGTTAACATGATTGTTTGCTATTGTTTGAAAATTTGTTGTTTGTTCGTCCCTTGGCTTGCACCTGATGCCATTGCAGTCATCTTGGTGTACTGAACAATAGCGAAAAAGTCTTTTGGGAATTATTCTGCAAAACGCGAGCGACATTTTGCGTTTGTTTTGTACACCAACATGGCCGTATAATCACGTGAGTGCAAGCCAAGAATATATAATTCAAAGCGTTGCCCTCTTGTGATTCAAACCTTTGACTCCCAGAGGTGATCAGTATGTAACTTCACCTCTCAATTTCAATACACTGTCAGTTAGCCTAGTATTGAGAATGAAGATTACTGTCACCCTAAGAGTATGAGCCTGATATAACACCGAACTCTCATGACCAGCCAAGGAATAAATCTATGGAAGTAGTTAGGGGAATGAAGTTTTAGATCATGGTAGTCAAAGGGTCTAAAGATCTCTATAATCAAGGGTTCAAAGTGGTCCCCGAAGGCCCGAGGTTCAATATTCGGCTCGGTTTAGTTGAGAGAAAGTGTTTAAACTGTGTTTTTTCTTATTTCTTTATTAATTTTTATTTATTTTTTATTTGAACCTTATCGTCTTTATCTGTTTTTATCCTGGTTTTGAATATCAGTAATTAGAAATTTTAGACTCCCTTAAGGCTGGTTTCCATATGATCGCAGAAAGTTCTGCGATAGACTGCGATCATATGGAAACCCACTTCTGCGATCGTCTGCGATCCTGCGATCGTGATCGCAGACGAACATGGTTCTATCTTCTGCGATCGTCTGCGATCGTCTACGATCGTTTGCGATCCTGCGATCATATGGAAACCAAAGTTCTGCGATCTGCGATCGAAACGTATCCCATAATAATTTTAATTATGACTCAAATGATTCAACGCTTATTAGCAACAAAGCCTGAATGTTCGTTTATGTTCGTTACTGTTCTGTCAGAAACACGAAGTTCTCTGAGCAGTGAGTGGAAACCCCCAAGTTTTTGTCTCTTCATGAATATTTTTCGAACTCAACGAAAGGAAAGGAAAGGAAAGGAACTTTATTTAAGTGTCTAGTCGTTCTAGCGCTGGAGCGCTAATTGGGGACACTGTAAACTGAAATGAACAATGAAAGTAAATCAAGTCAAATGTCGATCAAAACCGATGTTTCCTTCGCTTTTGAAGCTGACGATGCCGTCCCTTCAGGACTAAAAGAAGTAAATTTGCTTGCAGCAAAATTTCCTCATCGATGTCCGCTATGTTGTTTACTAAGATTTTGCCGCGAGCACAACGCGCGTGTACATTTGACATTTCTGCTGACCGAAATGTATGGCTGAAGCCGGCTCTGCGATTATATGAAAACAGCTCTCTTTGCGATCGTCTGCGATCTGCGATCCGCGATCGTCTGCGATCGTATGGAAACCAGCCTTTAGTTCAATTTGTTAATGAAATTTATAAGAAAGTTCATAAAAAAAATCTTACACTTCTCTCATGCTCTCAAAACAAAAACAAACACACACCATAACACCAACCTCTCTTTGTGATCCACTTTCCCACACGATTGCCGTAGAAGAACAGTTTTGCTGTTCCCAACCCAGCTTACCACATTTCTTGTATGTGAAGCTGCCACTTAAAGAGATGCCTAAAACATCCGCCTGGTATGTTAGCTACGCCATGCTGATGTAGCCCGGCAAAGCTGAAACAGCTGTCCACGACCGCTTATTGACCGGGTGAAATGGTTGTGCGCATGCGAAATGTGTTGGCCGCACCGAGTTGGTGCTATGGTGTTTTTTCCCTAAAGGGATAGCCCGCCAAGAAGGGTGCCTCGGGAAGGCAGGTTACCCTGCCTAGCACGTGAACGCTGCCATGCGTTCTTTAAAGTAACGTATAAAAAAATTGGCTCTCCCAGGGAAGCTCGGTTAGCCGGGGCCCCCCTCCCTCCATGTAAACAGGCCCTAAGTCTTAATATACTGCATAGTTTTTAGCTTCACCCGATAGGCAGGATTACCACAAAAATGCTGTCAAGTACTAAGTGCGTCCTATTCCATCAAACCTCAATTCAACACTGCGGCTCTGTGCCTTCTCTGTAAGAGCAGTGTGTTGATTATGACCGAAAAACGGCCCTTCTACAATGTACAATGCTACATTTGTACAATGTACAATGCTACATTTCTTTAATAAGAACCATTTCAGCACTCTAAACGCCTCTTTACCTCGTATAACTCACTATGGAGAAAATGGGTTGAAACTTGCAAAATTGACCAATTTTTTCAACTAACCGTACACGCGTCGTTTTAATAATACCGTCAAAAATTTAGTATGGATAGATGATTTTGCTCAGATTCCTTTGATATCTTCTGTGTTATCATAAATGTTATCACGGCTATGTTATACGTTCAAGCCAGTTTTAAAATTATAATGATAGTAACGGTAATTTCAGTGCGTCGAGTGTGTAAAAATATGTTATGTCTAATTCTTGTCGAACTTAAACAACGGTCAGGAATAAAAACGGATTTAACTTCAAAAGCTCACCATTTTTGCCACTGTAGCTTCTGTTGAATCCATAAGAGTTGATAGTAGAGCAGCTGCTTTTGCCGGTCCCATGAAAGAGGAACTTTTCATTGCTTCCATTTTTCTTGTCCATCTGGTCCTTCTTCACCACATAAGAGCGGTAGAGCCCAGGATTCTGTACTCGCTCAATCTTGCTGATGGTAATGGAGGCTGTCTTCTTAACTTGGTCTGCAACTCTGTTGAACTCGGCTGCGTTTTTTGAGGGACATATCTGCACAAGGTGGACATCTTTCTCTTTGCCTGAACTGTCCTTGGGTTGTATGCTCCAGCCATCTGGTAACGGAACACCTGTCGGAAACAAAGACAAGATAATGACAAAAAAAATCCATTCAAACAAATTATGGCAATACAAATTGCGTGACATTGCAAATAATGTCACGCAACGGCAATACCATGCACCCCACGATTTTATTTCATGACTGACTCGTAGGTTTGAATCGTAGTGCATTGAAAAACATTGGCACTATTTCGTGGAATACGACAATGCGCGTCCGTATGGCGCATAACTGATACGTTCGATTTTCTCCACGTCATCCAAGCATAGGTGTTCGACATCTCCGATTAATTAACATCCGAATACTTTCAGGTAAAGAGTTTCACAACAGGGCACCTTTGTGGGTAAAATTGCGTTTCAAATGGGACGCGGAATGGTTGCTTGTGGGTCGTTATTTTCGTGGAAATAGTCGCGGGGAATAAGTTCATGCTAAAGTCTACGGCTTGTAACACGAAACTAATTTTCGCTGATAAAAACACGAAAATAAATGCCTTTCAAAAAAAAACACTTGTTTAAATTTGGCTAAAAAAGAGCTGCACAATTACTCATGACCCTCGACAATTACTCAAGATCCGCGAAAATTAGGTACTCATCAGAAGTCCATAACCCAGAAGTCTCGATCTGCGATAGAAAGCGGCCAATCAGTTTTCGATATTATTTATTCGCAGGACGGCTAATGCTAGATTTTGCGGGGAAAAAGTGGCGGTATTACCCGTTTTTATATTAGAGACGCATAATTCATCTGGGACGAACTTGGGTAAACCTTTTTTCTGCGTCTGTTCAATTCGTCTAGTATAAAGACGGGCAAATTATACGGGCGCATTATGCGTCTAGACGGACTATCCACTTTAGTACGTCTTCGAAGACGCACTAAACGGGGTTGTTCGTCCAGACACATTGGGCGTCTTGTGCCCGTCTTTTTACCAGACGAATAGCACAGACGCAGAAAAAAACTGCCCAAGTTCGTCCCAGACGGATTATGCGTCTCTAGTATAAAAATGCCTATTGTGTTCCTAGCCAAAGGGGACTAGGTACGAGTCTGTAAATTATGGGACTAGTAACTACTGATCCACAAAGTCAGAAAGAGCACACCGAGTTTTAACAAATCGCCAAGTTTGGTGTCAATTGGGCTAGTTTTGACTGAGATACAGCCACTTAAATACGTCAAAATTACAAAGAAATGTCTGGTTATACATTTCTTTGTAAATTTTCACGTTTCTAAACGGCTGTATCTCGCTTAAAGCTTTGGAAAGCTTGGTGTACACTCTCTGACTATTTGAATCAATAGTTGCTAATCCCATAATTTACAGACTCGTACATTGTCCCCCTCAGCTTGAAATAAGGCATTGATATTGCATTTATCACGATCAATCCCTCGTGCGGTCGGCTGTTTGATTGCAGCTGACCAATCCGAGGCGCTGCGGTCATCAGGCCCAATCTGATTGGCACCCGTATCCTAAATTTAGATAATACAGTAAACTCATGGGCCAAGACCAAATGAGAGAGGTCGACACTTATTGGTTATGGGCTCCAGGTACTCACGTTGGGAACCAATCAGAGGTTCTTATTCTATAGGAGCTGAGAGAATGATTCGCAGTTTATGGGAAGGAGAGTGACGCCAACGTTTTTTCTTAAACAAAGCTCCAATGCAGAGACAAATTACCTTTGCCAATTTCCTTCCTGAAGATCGCCCTTTCCTCGCCGTCATCTAAACAGGTTTCCTTCATTTCTTTGAATACAATTCGACATCTTGCATTGTCAATCATTACCTCAACGGAATCCAGACCATCAGAATACGCCTTCTCTATCTGATAATTACGACTTGCGTCGTAATTTATCAAATCGTCTTCTTCGCAATAGCACCACTGAATGTTCTTTGCCATGAACTCTTCAAGTCCTTTGGTGTGCTCCTTTCCCATCTCACGCTTTAGGATTTGATAAATGGCGCTGGCTACATCAATAACGTCTTCTGCGTCACCTCTGACGGATATGCGATCAACCTCTTGTTCTATCTCGACAGCAGTGTCGTACTCTTGTCCCAAATCTTGAATTTTCTGTTTCTGCTCCTTCGAGAGCTTTCCAATGGCATCTTCTTCAATTTCCCTTTTGATGCAGTTGTTACTTAAATCCTTCTGAATTTCTTCAACAGCTTTCTCGATGTCTTCTTTTGTGCCGGCGAATATTTCTAAGCAGGTGCAGCCTTTCTTGACTTCATGTTTTACGGGCATAGATGAGTGTGACGAGCTTTTTTCCCCAAATCCAAACCAATTAGCGACTCTAGAGAAAATGCCCGTTTTTCCCTCCCTGCACGCTTTCATGGCACTGCGGTACTCTTGCAAGATCTTTTCTTCAAGAATCACAATCCGAATAAGATGAAGCGAAGTCGGTAGGTCTTGTGCGAACTTGGCAATTCCAGCTAACGTTTCCTCAGAGGCCTCTTTCAAGGGCACTCCTGCCTTTCCAGTTCCAATAGCGGGAAGTGATATCGACGTCAGTCCGCGTGAATCAGCTTGTTTGAGACACTTCAAAACAGAATCTTTAATGGAAAACTTGGATTGATGGT
>NC_090894.1:5877665-5882665 GCF_036669925.1 Montipora capricornis
CTAGCTTCAGGCGTTTTTCAATGACAAGTGCTTTCACCAAACTGGAGGCCTTTGAAGCTGTCGCAGAGTCCATACCCATGACGCGAACGGTTTCGTCTTCCTCGTTGATTACTAAGGCAGCTTGCAAATTCTTGGCCTTAAATTGCTCTCTTATGAATGACTGAAGGTCGTCCCTTTTAAGCAAAGAAACAACATTTTGGGATAGGTAAAGACTCTCCTCTTTCATCTTGAAAAGAAATTCCCAAACATCTGCTGTCGCCTTATGCACTGACTCTTGAGGACCATGGATTCGAATTTCATCTGTATCAAGAATTAACGTAACTGTGACCTTGTCGTATTTGGTTCCAAGTTTCTTGTCTAGGTCTAGTTCACGCAAGAACTTCAAGCGTATTCGTGGAATTCCATTGACAACTTTAGTTACTTCAGAACCGGCGAGCAATACTTCTTTTTCAATCTTCGTCTTCAACATCTGCAACTCCTCCACTACGGCATCCACATCTTGCCGACTTCCGATCACGGTTATTTCATCCTTCTGATTCGAGTACTGAATATTCACATTAGCATTTTTAGAACCGCCGCTTTTCTTGAACTGCACTATAACGTTGTCCCAAGCACTTGGCATAACGGGAATCGTGACCGAGGCAAATGAGTTCAAGAAAGAAGAGATTTCTTTGCAAACGGCCTCAACTTGATCTTTGTTTCTTGGAGTTTTATCCAGAGGCAAGAGAGTAATACTTTCAGAACCCTCTTTCCAGGTTACACTGACGTTAAATTTGTTTCTGAGTCGTGCCAAATCAGATTCGTTGTGTTCCAAAATAAATGGCATCACTTTGGGGTCTACAGAAATTTCTTGCTTCAATCCAGCATTAAGATCATCAGGCGGCGACAGCACTTTAGAAATGGATGGAATGTACTCGCTTATTCTCAACTGTGCTCCATTAAGTGGGGCATGGCATTTCGTTAGAACGTTACTAACCACTGTCAAGAAGATATAAATGGCATGTAAGAAAGTTAATTCATTTTAAAAACAACTTGATTTGGCTATGAAATGGCAAAAACGAATGAAACGTTACAAATGATTCTCCTTTATCGCCAACGTTGATATGACAACGGTCTTCAGATTGACAACTGACAAGTGCAAGGTCACGTCCACGAACTTCTAACTAGCCTACTCGCAGGCTCCCCGAGGGACTGGGGAACCCCCTGCTCCAGCCCCAGTCCCTCGGAGAGCCTGCGAGCAGGCTACCCTCTAATACCTCGTTCCTTTCTTATTGCGTCGAAAGAAGGCTTTAAGAACACGAATTGTTTAACAAATTATTGTTTAGAGCCAACAGGGTGAATATGAAAAGTCCCTTTCGTACTGACTGCCGTGCTCGTGGCCAAGGGAGATGGAAGGAAATGTTTTAACGACGACTTCTAGATGTGTTTAAAAACAGAGTAATGGTAGTCAGGAGATAACATTATAAGATAATGGTTTAACGCTGACTATTTTTGATGTTTCGTTCACGACGTTTCGGTTGGTGCTTGGCCCTTCATCAGTTGACATGGAAATGAAAACACAAAAGGGATGTTTCCGCTGTTCGACCATGACTCCAAGATCTCCTGCCATGCCCACGAAAAGAACCATGAAATGGATTTTGGAAGAGTTCTTGGACATGAGGCTAACTTTCGTGAGCGACTCTTTTTGGAATCCTGGGGCCGGTTGCTCGAATCCTGGTTAGCGCTCACCGTTGATTAAGAGGTATCAAAACCGATAGGTTTCCATGGTATTTAACGCTGGTTAGCGCTATCCATGTTTCGAGCAACCTGGGCCTGGATGACAATAAAGGACTCGAATCTAGAAATGACTACTTTGCCATCCCAGAAGTCTACACGCCTTTGGTACGCGCACAAATCTCGCGCTACGTTTTTCTTGAAACTTCACGGGAATTTTTCTCAGCGCGCGTTCGACGTGCTGCTTTTTGAATCACGCGTACTAGTATATGTAATCGCATGGGCCCGTGGGCAATTAAGGATTAATTTTACGTGTATTTTCAAACTTTTCACCAAATTGCCCGAGTCGCGAAGCGACAAGGGCAATTTGGAAAACTTTGAAAATACAAGTGAAGTTAACCCGTACGCTCCTATTTGGTTAAAGTGTAATTCAATAATTGTTGCTGTCAACAGAAATAGCGCTTAAAAAGTTGTATTTTATATGTGGATAAAAAGGCAGTTTAATCTAGAAGATTCTCTTGTAACTTCGCTTGCTCTGGATAAGTAACTGTTAACCAATCAGGATCAAGTAATCATGCCTTCTTGATTACCAAGTGCCATCCGTCTCAGCCAATCAGCATTCAGTAATTTTTCCCCGTATGTGATAAACGTTAATAGGGAGCTTAAGCACACTCGTTTTTCAGACGCGGACGGCAAATGGAAAAGAACATTTCGCGTTCCAGGGAATTGCTGTCTCCCAGATTTTTATACTAATCATCTCTTATGGAGAAAAGATACTTAGCAATGGAAATGTGTTTGTGGGAAGACAAGTTAAAAGGGAAAACAGCTCACTTCCGCGTGCCGCCCGCGTCTCAAAATTGCGCGTGCTTAAGCTCCCTAATATTTCAACTCATGAAGGCTCAAGCACCAGCCGAAACCTCAAGAACGAAACATCAAAAATAGTCAGTGTCAAATCATTATCTTACCACGACATCTAGAAATGGACTAGATTTGAATTCCGCGAGGCAACCTCGAGAACCTTCTCCTGTGCGAAGGAAAAGGAAAGGAAAGGTTTTGAAACTAGTTATACCTCATACTCTCCAAGGTAATTAAGAGTGATACGGTAGTCGATGCCTATCGACCTTAAACAATATTGATGCAGTGCTGACTTACCTTGTGGGTCCTCAAAGTATATCAGTGCAAAACCTTGTTCAATGAAGAGTTTAACATCCCTAACTTCTCCACCGCCATTCTTTGGGCTCTCAAAGTAGTACCGAACAGAATCCTCCGTGGTGTTTTTTGGGTTCAAGCCGGTCACTTGAATGCAATCACAAACTGGAATTTTTTCCATGACCAAGATTTTTCCATCCAGTTTTCGCCTGCTCGATTTTTCTGTTATGGTGTTGTAGTCTTCAGGGAAAGAAAGTAATATCGTCAGGAGCTCATCAAGGGGAGCTTTTCTTGAGTCAACCCTTTCCCGAGTAAATTTATATTTGGGAACAGGTTTTTCCTGCGAAGAGTATCATATTTCCCTTGAGGCTGAGATAGCTTTGTTTTGATTGGCTTTTACAACATGTACAGTGGGAGTGCTGAATCTCTCAAGGGAGATTGGCTTTTACAACAGTGGGCGTGCTGAATCTCCCAAGGGAGATTGGATTTTACAACATTGCGCGTGCTGAACCTCCCAAGGGAGATTGGATTTAACAACAGTGGGTGTGCTGAATCTCCAAAGGGCGATTGGCTTTTACAACAGTGGGTGTGCTGAATCTCCCAAGGGAGATTGGATTTTACAACAGAGGGTGTGCTGAATCTTCCAAGGAGAGATTGGCTTTTACAACAGTGGGCGTGGTGAATCTCCCAAGGGAGATTGGATTTTACAACAGTGGGTGTGCTGAATCTCCAAAGGGAGATTGACTTTTGCAACAGTGGGCGTGCTGAATCTCCCAAGGGAGGCGTTCTATAAATAAAACTACCTGGGAAAGGATTGACTCCTTAGGCCAAGTATAGGAGATAGAGGCTCCCCTTGATGAGCTTTTGATATCGTACATTAGTACTAATGACACTGAAATTCATAAAACGTACATTTAAGAAACACTAATACCAGAATCAACATCAGGATCAACACAGGCAGCAAGCACGAAAAACACCGGCATCAACACCAGTGCTGGCACCGACGCCAGCACTGGAATCAACACGATTACCAACACCTGCATCACGACAAGTGATAACACGAGCCGCAGTAGTGCCAGCAGGGTTGGCGCAGTGGTTAGTGAACTTGCTTTCGGACTCGATTTCTCGACTCAACCTCGGTAAGAGTGGACAAGACATGAACAGGACAAGACATGCCTCTCGTAAGAGTTGAGTTTGTTAGTTCTTCTCTGCTCCAAGACTTTCTCTTGCACATAAGCTTGAGAGTTTTATAAAGTTATTATTATCATTATAACACTAAACTAAAATCAGCAATAACAACAGAAATAATATAAAACAATAATAATAATATTAATAATAATAATAATAACAATAATAATAATAAAAATAACAATAATAATAATAATAATAGCCCATATCCTATCCTAGTTACAGCTTGATGGAATATGTCTTAATTGACTGACCTACCCGAGCTAACTTATGCAACAAAGGCATATAATAGGCATGACAAAACTCTGGTCTGACATGCCTCTCAAAAACGGTGGAATTAAGCTTGACTATACTGGCTATGAGCACGCCATGGCGTCCGTTTGAGCTAAGCGGATCACGAGATTTAAGAGAAGTGCTCCAGGGGCTATAATAATAATAATAATAATAATACTTTGATATTCTGCTCCTTCCCTGCTGGTTGTGGGGTGAATAAAGTCAAGGCAAGGTAGATATTTTAACTTTAAATTGCTTTAACTTCTGTGGGTTCCGGTGAGCACGTGTGTCTGACAATGACTTTTCAGGAAGGTAACTGGGTGCCACTGTTGACCTTAAAAACCCTCCACTGGCTTTAGTTGGTCGGTGTGATATCTCGCTGGACAATAATAATAATAACAATAATAATAATATACATAATAATAATAATAATAACAACAACAACAATAATAATAATAATAATAAAAATAATAACCTAAATTCTGGCAACAGCACCAACACTAACATCAGCATTAAAACCAATAAAATACTTCTTCTGCCTTTACATGCTCAGTGGTAGTCATTAGTATCATTCAAGTATTGTCTTTAGTATATAATTTAGGTAGATTTTAGATCATAATTTGTAATTAGATTTGTATTGTCACTTGGGTAAGGGGAGGGTTCTTGATATTATAGGG
>NC_090894.1:5887665-5890165 GCF_036669925.1 Montipora capricornis
TTCTGAAGTTTATGACACCGCCACCGACTGCTCGAAAGATTGCAAATAATTATAACTTCCTAAATCTTTCCTCGTTAGTGCTTTCCCGAAAACTCGAACTCAAATTTGATGTCCTTCCATGTCTACGTATACAAGTTTGTAAAAAGGCTCTCCATCGCAGAATAATTCAAATCAGATACTAATCGCTTACAGCATTATTCGAATCAGTGGGTGAGGTGATTAATTCAGTGAAAATTTCCGAGAAATGGGCGAAAGTACTAAAACTCACGGGGAGGACTGAGTGAGTAGTTTTTTTGTTTTTGTGCCAAAAGACTTCGGTTTTCGGTCTTGGTGTTGCTTGTGGTTTTTTAGCATCTGGTTTTCGGTTTTCGTAGAAAATACTAGTATTTTTGTTATCCGATGTGCTTTTTGGGTTTCTCTCAGATTTGAGCGGAAACGCTGAAGTTATTGAGAGGAATGCGTGACAAATTAAATGTCACGGTAGGGGATCACGCGTGTTGAATGACGCCCCATTTGGTGATAAGGTTAACCTGAACTTCGGGGTGGATGAAGATGAAGGAGCCCATGAAGATCTGAACGAGCATGAAGTGAGTGAGGAAGCTAGTGACTCTGATGAAGGCCAGAAAGAATTTGATGAAAGTAGTGACGAAGTCAGTGCAGATGACAACAATTCTCAGGGCCAGCAAGGTGAATTAGAGACATCGACGAATTTCCTCTTTGGTGCAACGTCGCGATATGGAAGGGCGGTGAGGTTCAATATGCGACTGCTGTTTTAATAAGTATCCGTTTATTACCAAATTTAACCTAAGAGCAAGTTCCTGCTGCCATGTAAAACAAGGAACAAATTATACCGGTTAGCTTCCTCAGTGCAATCGCATGTTTTACCAAAATTAAACCCTCCAGTCGAATCTCCAAGCTAACTTGGCTCCATTACCAGCTGCTTTTCGGAAAAAGAAGCTCACAAAGTCCGGGCTCAGAGAGCGACAGAAATAAAGCCTATGATTTAAGCAGATACCAAAAGATACGAAGGCTTTAGACACGTCCATGACATTCACAAATACTTTCATGAAATAAGTGTTAGTGTAGTTTGCTGTGTACGCCGCACTTGTCACCATTGTATCGGTTTTCCGACGGTTTTGTATGCGGTTTTCGCTTTTAGCCGAATTTTTTTGCGATTTTTTCTTCGTTTTGCGGTTTCTAATATACCCCAATGTCCCCCTCCTACTGTATGGTTAAATACTGGCTGTTAAGCCTGGTTTTCACTAGCGACGCAAGCATAACGCAACGCAAGCGAATTCTTGGCTAAGGTATCAAAACCTATAGCTATAGGTTTCCACCACATTTCACACGGGTTGGCGCTAACCATGCTTCGATCAACCCGAGCCTGAAGCGCAAAGCACAAGGAAAAGGAAAAATTTTGATCCTTGCGCTTGCCTCAGCCCCGTTTTCACGGTGAAATAAGCGCCCAACTTTCGTCTTGTTCTCTCACAGAAGGGTTTTCGAGAGGGGAATGGGGGAAGACCTTTTTTCTGTTGGGGGGGGGGGGAGGAGTTCAATTATGCAAAGAGTTTCTTTCGGCCAAGACTATAATAAGGGGCCTTGGACTAAAATCAATTTCGCATTGTAAATTCTGATTGGAAAAGGGTAGGTGGCTTGTTATTTCACTGATGGCCGCCATATTGGATGACACAAAAAAAGATCGATCTTTCGTACGTCATCCAGCATTTTACGTGCGTCTCTAGAAGTTGGTTGTAAACCACAGATCTTTCTTGAACGAAATTCTCTTTTCCACTTCCATACAAAACCAACGGCAAACATTTACGAGAACAAGTGTACTGATTGATACCACAGCTGAAAAGGTAAAGCCGCCATGTTGGATGACATACACAAAAGATCTCTCCTTGTCTTTTCATGAAGCATTTGTTCTTTTTCCCGTCTGTCATTGAGTTTTGATCATTTGACTTGACAGTAAGGTCAAGAATATTCATAGTGAAGTGATGAGGGACAATGAGTGATTCTTATTCAACAGCCTGAGTGTAATTCACCATCAGGCATATCCTTTTTATTAGCGAAAAACAAACGAGCTTTCAAGGTGTTGCTGATTTGGCAAATAACACTGATCATTTACAAAGAGGAAAAAAATTGTATTGACTGACGAGTCTTCTGAGAGAAGCAGTGCGACCCAATAATGATAGATTTGGCACCTGGCAACGAGGCTTTTGCATAAAGACCCCTAAAAGGTGGCTCTTGTCGGATTATTGCCGTAAAAGCCTTTTTAAGACAAAAAGAATCGTTACCACAGACCTTGCCTGAACGATTTTCTCCTCAACATTTCCATACAAAACCAACAGAAAACAATTATGAGAATAAGCGTATTGATAGTCGGGCTTAAAGGGTAAAGGCCGTGAAGAAGTGGTGCACTTTCACATCCTTGACGCATACTCGCCAGCAACAAAACTTTTAATATGGATGTAATACTCAAATGATTAGTCAAGTTCGA
>NC_090894.1:5905165-5942665 GCF_036669925.1 Montipora capricornis
TGAATAAATTTACCAAAAGAACGATTCAGAGGGCCAATCAATGAACCCACCTGATTAAGTTAACTGAGGTGTTACACAGCCTTTCGATTAATTCTCCAGGAGCAACGGAGAAAAGGGCACGGAGAGATCGAACTCGACAACTACTGGATGAACCAGTCTGAAACGACAAACCACAAAGTTAATCATTATGCGCTTCAGCATCACCTGGCGGGGGACAACAAACTTTTACAGCAGGAGTACATTTCAAAACCTTCTGTTTGAATAGCCAATACCGTTCTAACGGCAGAGGAGCACAGTAGAAACTTCGTCCCCTAATCTTCTTAAAAGGTAAGGACGAATTTCTGTTGACGTCATTATTTATATTTTAATTTATAAACATCGACTATGCTTGCAGAAGGCATCGTGCTATGAAAGAACTTTACTTCAAAAATTAGACGAACTTGCAAATTTCAGTTAACTCTGCAATTTAAAGCCTGTTGTCCTCAATAACCAGCGACAAGTTAGCTATCAAAAACAGAGAAAGTATCTTAAGGCAAAAGCACTAATGAGCCCACACATAGTTTGTAGAACTTCAAATCTTGGAAGCAAAGTTGCTTAAATGATAGGGACGCACAGCGTGCGTGACTCCTAGCACTGATGCGGAAGACGGCCGCTCAACAAGCTACACAAAGAAAAAATGTCTGCGATCCCAAAGAAGAAATTGTGTTCAAGTTAACAAATGTTACCAATTTTACCTTGTTTGCAATATTAAGAAGAAATCTGACAGAAGCTTCTTGGTCGTTGCTCTGCATAATGTAGATTACCCTTGATGAAATGAAAAAAAAAAAAAAAAAAAAAGTGAACTCAGAATCAGGCTACCTTTACAACAGAAAATGTTCTTCGGGTCTCAACTACACTTCGATTTCTTTTCTCACGGGAAAAATCGAAAAAAAAAACACACTTGTAGTGTTCCTTCTCGGATTTGAATCCTGCCGGATTCCTAGAACGAGAAGAAGGCTACTGCCACTAGGCCATCCCATTGTTGAATTCCAATTTCAATCGGTGTAAGTCGGGTAGCTTGTCGCACGTAATCTTCCCTCGGAACTTAAGGAGTAAAAACAAGTCATAGGGAGCTTGAGCAAGGATGATGCTACTGCCCCAAATGTTTTTACGTATCATGCACCTCTTCAAGTTCTGCTCATCTTCTTCACTTTCATCGCTTTCCTCATCTCCAGGGCTGGTAAACTTAAATGAAAAAACGTAAAGCTTTCAATGCATGAATGTAAATTTCTTTTTTGTGTATGCAGTTGGAGCTGTTTTAAGAGGACACCAAAGGCAAGCAGAAAAGTGGCCGAAGTAGGAAAAAACGCAAGCGTGAGAATACAGAGATTGTATGGAAGTTCAAATGAACGTCTATCACTAAAACTATTTACTCGCCAGAGTGTGCATGCATTATAAGAGAGCTTTGCTGTAGTTGTTAACTGCGCGAGTGATTTTTGTTCTTTTGGCTATTGTATTCAGTGTCGTAATTGATTTCACGATTGCATTGGTTTTGCAGTATTATGTTTCGGAATTGGTTAAAAACTCACCCACATTTTCAACTAAACAAACGCAAAAGTAAAACCAATTGCACTTTTCCCCGAGCTTCGAACTGACCGCATGCATCTGCTTTGCATATCAATGGCTTACTCGATTCGCCGCATCGGGTGTGTTTGTCCAACGTAATATCTTAGGATGTGATTCTACGAAGCTTAATCAATTGAAAGCCCCTCTATATAAGAAATTGGGAAAAGTCTGCCGTTGGACACAATATCTGAAAATTAATGGTACCGCAATAAAATACCTCGGGGTCTCCTCCTGTTGTCTGAGATGAAGAAGGCAGCCATTTCTGAGGAAGACAATGAGTAGAATCGTCGGTTACTCAAGCTTCTGCACGTTTATTTTCACAGCGGCTCACTGCTTTACGAGTCTTCTATTTCAAAAGTTAATGTCTTATAGACGGAGCGAGTGGTGACTCTTCATGGCTCCTCATACTTTTTAAAAAATGATCGGTCCGCCCATCCACAATCTATATAGTTTGCACAACGCCAGAAGGAGAAACGTTGTTGGCAGGGGAATTAGACTGCGAGTAAAATGTCAACGAGAACTTCCCTTCAAAATATGCCATTTCCGAGTTCATGTCGGTGTTGTCTTCAAAGCGAGTCTAAGTGCGAAGTTTTTGTGATGGTAATTAGTTCTACTTTACATATGAATGAAAACTAATTTTCATAAGAAAAACTTCGCACTTAGCCTCGCTTTGAAGAGGAGGTAAACATGAACTCGGAAATGTCCTATTGAAAATTGTGCAGTCATCTCTTAATCCATAAGTACAAATGAACTGAGTGATGCACTTTGAATATGAAGGTAAGACGCTCCAATCACCTCAATCAAATGCAGTCTGATCTTCTCTATTATTGTATTGTTCACATTTGCGATCTCGCATGTGGCTTTGCTGATGTCTGTGAGGCAAAAACAGTTTTAGATGTAATATCATTTAGTGGTGAAAATAATTACGCATCATAGGCAACTCAACGCTAGAGAACTAGAGATGGAATACTGATTAGCTTTTAGCAAATCCCTGACCAAATATTCCAAAGTACTGAGCAAGAATTCAAAAAGGCCTTCAGCCAACCTTTTGACAATGCAAGAACTGAAGTTGCTATTGACACGACTGAACAGATTAATGGCTCTTTGCCAAACGTCAGTGAAAATGAGCGAAGGACTCTCAGCTTAAGAAGGCTCAAGCCAGTTTCAATACTTTCAACAAACTGTACTATTTCGAGGGATTGAATCTAAGCAACTCTTTCAAATATCGGCAAAGTAACGGTACCAGGTAAAACACCAATAATTCCTTAACAAGATGCAATCATCGATATGACGTAATAGTTCACCTGGGCAACAAAAGAGCCTAACCCTAACACCCTATATTTTGTCTTTAAAATTTTTATATCACAAAAACGAACTAGGTGACACCCAATTTTTATTACTGTATAGTGATTGAAAGACTACGATAAAACTCTGTGCAAAGTTAAAAAAAAAAATTCAGAAGCGGATTCTGAGCCACCTTCACCGTTGGAAAATTCTAAGGTGGCTCCGAATCCGCTCCAGGGAATTCATTTAACTTTGTGGAGAGTTTCATCTTAGCGTGCTAATCATTTTCACGCTTACATTGCGCATCATTACCCGCCAGGCTCCTCTGGCCCATGCCCTCAGTTTCATTTTATTCAATAATTATGCATCTTTTCTCAACTCTTTTGTAATAAATGACGGTTGTTCTTGTTCTTGTCGTGAAATAGCTGCTGGTAGTAAGTTCATCTCTCATTAGATACCTGGTGGATGATAGGCACTGCCTGGTTCTCTAGCACCGTAATTCTCGTAGAGTTGACAAATCAGCTTCGCTGGTTTACTTGTCAAAGAGACAATAGCAGAATCTGTAATGTTATACTTATAAAGGATATGCTCCGTGGCTACGCCTCGAGTTAACTCCAATAGGCGACTGTGCGTATACTTGGCTTTTTCTTCATCCTTCAAGAAGCAAAAACAATGCATCATCAAAGCGTGCAAGTTCTTGAAAAGTATTCCTGGGATATTGTAATGAGTAGCGGTTTAACGCTAGGATAATGGAAGATATAATGAAGTTAGTATCACACACTGACATGTGTCTAATCATAAAGATAAAATAAATGCTAACAAGATTCGAAGCAGTGACCCTCGGAATACTCAGTTCCAACTAAATATTCACAATATCATCGAGTATTATTGCGAGCAATGCCAACATTTCGGTTCCAAGGGGAGCGGGGATAGTGCCGTGGTGAGACCACTCGCTTCCTACCAGTGTGGCCCGGGTTCAATTCCTAGACTCGGCGTCATATGTGGGTTGAGTTTGTTGGTTCTCTACTCTGCTCCGAGGGGTTTTTCTCCGGCTGCTGCTGCTTCGGCCTCTCCTCAAAAACTAACGTGATTTGATTTGCGTTTATTTGAGTTGATTCAATTTACAAGTTCTTCATCATCATCATAATACAATGGAGCTGAACTTATAATAGTCCAATTAAGTAGGTTTCACGAGTCACCAATACATCTCAAATAATAATCGTAGGAGCCGTTCGACTCTGCCTCGTACGCCTCTCGGATCATACAAATTAGTGCCCAAAGGATTCAAAGTAGATTTAGAAAGAAACTTGACTAGGAAAGACTTTCTAACCTTCCCATGGTTTCTGAAGCTTACATGCGAATTTAAAGCTTGTGTAAGAGGCAAGATTCCACCAATGGTAAAATTCCCGGTTTTTTTTTTTCCATTTAAATTATACACTCTAGTACCCTGCAACTCTTCATTTGCTGCATTTATGGTACGGCAAAGTTTACCTGCTTAGAACAAGATGATTTCCAGGCCATGGCGAGGTCAACACAGGTCTTCAATATGTCTATTTTCTCTTCACCTGAAAAACATGAAACAAAGCAAAGGAGGATGATTTTGGAAAAAAGGGAAATTGCTGCTCAATATTAGCTGCATCTCTTGCACCAGTCCATACTTTCAAAATATTTGAGTTTTAAGTAAGTCATAAATAAAAACCATAGAGAATACAGGGGTTTTCTTGTTTTAGTAGCCTGGGACCATGGTCCGTGTTGGGGAAAAAGGCGAAAAAACTCATGCGAGTGAAGCGAGCCGAGAGGAGGACTTCCCAGGCTATGATTTTAGCCGCTGGCGAAGCGCCCGCTTATATGGACGAAGAGCTCCGAAGAAATTCTTCTGGCTATGTTTTCTTGCTAGCTCGCTAAAATTGTCGAATGCGAAAAATCCTCTTTAGAGCTCTTCGTTTCCACAGGAATGCTAGGAACGCAGACAAGTAAACCGAATACAAAATTAAGAAATTGAAGACTGAATTAGAAAGAAAAGGAATTCACAAACCAAGAGGCAGTTGCTGAGCAATCCATTTGGCGGCTGCAATTGCCATTTCTTTGTTTTTGATGGAGTATAGCATAGTCTTGGCCTTTTCGCTGTTGTAATTCTTGGCCAAATGACTGCTTGATCCTTCAACTGCACTGCTGCCACCAAGGTTAGTATCACTGGTGGAGGAATCTCCCGCTGATGTCGAAGGTCGAGCGAGGTTTCGAATGGCTGTCAAATAAAGCTGGTCGATTGAAAGCTAACAGGCAAACAAAAAAAAAAAAAGGAAAAGAAAAGCAAGAAAAAAAGAAGTCATGCAGTAAGTTTGTAAGCAACTGAAAGCCTGAGGCTTTGTAAAACAAGATCGTGAGTGTGATCCTGCAGAGTGAATCGGTGAAAACGTTTCTGTATCGAGTGTAAGATGCCTTATCAAGTCAATTGTTTGGTTTGCATTATTTATAACGGACCCTAAAATTCTGCTACTCCATTACGCCATGATCAAGTTATTCTCACATTTGAATTGGATGAGCACACTGCTTAAACAGGTCAGGTCTTATAATGAGCGACAACAGCCCCATTTACTTCGGTCCCGAACATCTCTCTTCAAAGCGTTTTCCGGGATATTCCTCATATGACGCTTCGACAACAGAACTAAGATTTCGTCTAACAATCAACACACAATCTGTTTTTCTGACAAATAAAGAAGGTGGTCATTGGCATTACAATACCTTCAGCAAGTTGGCGATTCCCACAAGTTTAGGAACTGTGTCCTCTGAAAGCTCAGGAGCTGCAATTGGAACCAGAAATACAAATTAATGTCCACCAAACACGCAAGCCAAAAAAAAAAAATTAATAATAATAATAATAATAATAATGAACTTATAATGCGCCCATATCAATAAATATTTTCATCGACGCATAACAGCCAAACATTTGATCCAGTTCACTAACTTACTGAGAACTTTCCAAGGATCACCATAAAGGAGCGGATGGTAAGGCAACCTCAACTTGGACAAAGGTGACAATACGCTTTCCCTTTCCAATGTAACCTGAATGAAAAAATGAAAAAAAATTATAAAATCTTCATCGCCACACACGGTATATTTGCAGGAAGAGAGGGCCATTGGATAGGACGGTTGATTTGCGTGCAAGTTATGTGTTCTAGTGACGCTTCGCAATTAAACCTTTGACTCCAAAGAGTATTTGACATTTTCTACTGACAAGCTCAACACATTTTTAAGCATACTGGTGAAGAGAATGAAGAAATTTATCACCAGGGTTTTTTTGGTCTAGATAGATCATCATATTGTTATAACTGACATAAAAGTAATGTATGGCAGCCACTAAGGAGAATTAACAGCAGTCAGATCTTGGGAATGAAAGGTTTTAAAAGCTAGAACATGGAGCTGAAAAATGCCCCAGACAAGTTGGAACCAGTCAAAAGGTACAAGTCTCTGTTACGAGACTAGAGAGGTCAATAAGGGCGGCGCTTATGAGATGTGAAAGCAATAAAAACCGTCTAAAATGTTTCCTACGCACAACCGCCACCCAGTGAAAACCAGTGAAATTTCAACCATAAAAGTTATTTGCAACAATTTTGCATCAGGCTGCTGTGAGGGTCAAGGCCTCGTTTAGTTGGTTCGCACCACTGGTAGTGAAAGAAAAGAAAAAGGAGGCCAGATTCGATGGAAAACCAGTACTTGGTCGGCGGTCGACTTAAAAGAGACAGCGGGCCTCGATGAGCTCTAAACTTGAGCCCAGGATATGGTCAAGGGATACTGGTCAGCGGATACCTTCTTTTGAGTGATGTCAATTGACCATAATGTGTATGTTCAGTATCAAAGATGTCCGCTGTAAAGGGCCGCCATGTTGGGCGTATTGATTATTAGTAATAGTAATTGAATTCATAATGGTGATTGAACTGAGTAGAGTGCAACAGGCCATTTGCAACAAACTGGTCGCATGACTGATAATTAGTGAACTTAAAGTTCGGACTTTATAAATTCCAGAAATGGAAAGACTGTGTTTGTCGTAGCCAGAATACAAATTTTCAGAGAAATACTACTTAAGGTCTTTAAAGATTGTACGACCATTTTCAACACTTGAAAATTTCATACTTTTGTTTACGAAGGGCTTTTGCCCTCCAGTGTAATTTTTTATGATTACGTGCCACAAACAGAGCTAGACTCCTACTTTTACCATGAGTAAAATAAGCGAGAATAAATGTGCAAGGGTGGAAATTTTCAGACTTGCATATTTCAAAGGAAGAATTTTAAAGCGGTTTGAAAACTTAAAAAAATAGAAGAATTTGTATGAAATCATTGAAGCGTGACTGGGTGGCAAAGCCTTCTTTTCCCATAAAAATCTTTATAAATTCTTTCACATGTAACAACACCAGTTTAAATGATATACTTACGATACACTTACTTATGACCTGATCTTTTCATTTCTGGAAAAATAATTTCATGAAACCAGCAGAATCACCGTGTTTATGGAAAAAGGCCACGTGACGAAATGTTGCAAAAAAAGGCCTATTTCTTAATATATTTCCATGTGTGTAGTTAACTATCGTGATCTAGTGAAGACCAACCGAGTCGAGATAAAATATCTAATGTTCTGTTACCTTTTCACCGTCTGATATCTTCGAATTACAAAACGCCTTTTCATAACTGGATGGCGATGCTTTACGTTCATATTGATATAAATACTCCAGCAATTGAATTCCCTAAAAGGGATAAGTGAACGCAATGAATAAGATTGGATATGTTAATAGACAGATGAATCAACCAATAGCGAACTTGCTTTTATCATCAATGCTTCAATTGCTAGTTCAGACACTCTGCAACTTAGTTATAGGAAACTCGTGGGCGGTAGGCCAATGAAATAAGTCAGATCAGCTGACAATTATCCCATTACATAACCATTTAAATGCAATTTAAAGGAGTTAACAACTAAGATTGCCCGTGTTGCTAGTGGTCAGTGGTTGGTTTATAAGCGCAGGCGCAGAAGTTCCGTACATCGTAATCATGGCATTTGTTCTGGCAGTGTGAGGAGTTCTGTCCTTCAAAGTGGTTCATAGATGCTTTTTTCGACGAAAGTGTGACAAACAACAAACCAGCAAACATAACTGGTAGCAGAGGGTCGGTTGTATATTGGGTATGTGTGAAATGAAAAACAAGAAAGCTGACCTTTTCAACCTTGGTTGTGGCGTCATCCTCACGGGACATTTGCTTGATTAACTCCAATATAAACAAAATTCTGTCATAGTCATAAGGTTCCACCTGTGAAATATCAGGTTAAATGTTATCTAACAATGTCACATATACGACAAAGGGAGAAGAAGAAGGAGGAGACTTATTTATTTCATATCACATCATATAAAAGCACATTGCAGTCTTTCGACTATTTACAATATTACTAAACTTCATATTAATCCACAATTTTAAAAATATGGGAAAAGACATATACGTTGTATCATGATTAGAAATATTAAACATAAAAAAAATGTCGCAATGGCTTATGACAAAGCTATTCTTCTAGAAGTCTGATTGGCAGACAGGAATATTAAAAACTCTCCTAGATTTTAGCAGCCTATTATGAATGGACTTTGGCGGCAGTAGACCGACAAGCTTAAGATTTCCGTCCTGCACAATATTGCCAAAAGGATCTAGACACAGAGTTTTATAAGCTGCCTTAGCTTGTTTGCTGGTAGAGAACAAATAAAGTTGTCGAAGAAAAGAGTTCCAAGACGAAAACAATGACAAAATATTACTGGAGAATCTGCATGTTGAGTCCAAAAAACATGATTTTGGCATCAACGTTGCTTGCATGCTTTCAGAGTTTCTAAAAACTTGAAAACCAACTCCGTCCTGCACAATATTGCCAAAAGGATCTAGACACAGAGTTTTATGAGCTGCCTTAGCTTGTTTGCTGTTGAGAACAAATAAAGTTCTCGAAGAAAAGAGTTCCAAGATGAAAACAATGACAAAACATTACTGGAAAATCTGCATGTTGAGTCCAAAAAAACATGATTTTGGCATCAAAGTTGCTTGTATGCTCCCAGAGTTTCTAAAAACTTGAAAACTAACTCCATAGGAATAAAAGGGTTTAGTAAACTGTGGTGCTGCATCGGTGGGAACGTGAAACAGAGAAAACGGTTTTATCAACCGAGTTGATATGGCAAATTCAGGCACCACCGTAAAGACTTTTAAAAGCTCACGTTTCCTGCGTTAGCCCTTTGTCAGATCGAACTACTCCATAGAACCACTAGCTAACTCGAGCAAAAACTAAGCTCCCTTGCAGGGATTTAATTTCTGTTTTTGGTAGTTTGAACCTCAGACTACCTCGAGGCAATTTTTATTTTCACTTTTAGGTTAATCCACCATTACTTAAACTTGTTTGTTAAGATGAAATAAGTTTAAAAAGGCCAAAACATTCAACACTGAACTCGAATACCTTTGATCCCACTTCAACCAGAAGATTGAGAAGGGCAGTTGTGCCAGCGATTTTATGGACCACTTTTCTCACATTTTGCTGATAAGGAAGCTCCTCTATACTGACTTGTGTGGATAAAAGAGGGGAGGAGCACGAGGTAGGACTTGCTGGTGGAAGCAACTGCTGCCTGACATATGTCAGTAGAGCACTGTCCTCGTCTAATTTAAATGCCCTACAGGAAAATATTGGACGCATAATCAGTGGAGGTTTCAGGCCGAATGCCCATTTCCTTCATGATGCAATAGACCACATTTGTATTCTCAGTATTGGACTAGAACTAGCTTGCAATGGATTCCCCTGCATTAGCCTACATTGCAATCTAGTTCCAGTCCAATACTGAGAATACGAATATGGTCTATTGGGATGTCTGAGGAGAGACGCTCTAGAATCTTTCAGGACTGATCAAGAAGTTTGATGGTTTAGTCCATTAACTTGAGGAAAAGATAACATGTTCATAAGAACCGATCATTTAAAAACCTCTTGAGGTTCCTGACACTGCCGTGTGGTATAATAAGTGGTCATGCTTGTCGTCTTTTATACATGTAACAAGTTGTACAAACCTGACCAGCAAAAAAGTGGTGTATATAATTTTCTGAATTTGACACCTTGACAGTAACCCTCTCTCCTTACATCTGCAGGAAGTATAAATTTTCAGCAGGCAATGTGAATAATGTTCCAGTATTCCTACCTGCAAAACTCCTGAATCATTTCAAGGGTTATCTGCTGATTCTGCATCAGGTCTGGAAGAATAGCCAACTTCTCTTCTCGATCACTCTTGTACACATCCTTTAAAGACATCTTATGAAGACAAAACAAATCCATATTATGACAGGAAATTGCTTACACTAAAACCACTATTTCACATTAAATGAGAGCACAAAGACAACAGATATAGATTGATTTGCGACATGATTGTACCTTTAGACGTCCAAGTCTTATTCCCCAAGTAGCATTGGTGGCTATGTCCTGGCATTTGTCAAGTAAAGCAGGCTCGTTGCATAGTTGAGCATAGTCAATGCCCACCTTGGCGAAGGCCTGTAAACAAAGAAAATAACGAACAGAGATCACAGAGCGCCAAAAGCAGAGATTGCACTAGATTCTGATATTGCGGCCTTAAATACTTTCCCTTAGGGTCTATTTCATCCAAATACAACTGCATCAATCTGGGCATTCATTACATGCCTTTTTGCCTTTCAATACGGTAAAAACGCTGGTAAAAACCGGTCGTTTGTTTTATAATGGCAAAGAGACAAGATAGATATAGATAGTTTTTTGCAGCATTTTAGACGGCAGTCACCAGACTGAATTGCGTAAAAACTTACATAATACTTGATATGAAATATATAAATACACAAGACACATACACAACTCCACTACACGAATTGCTTCTCACCAGAATTTTCGAGCAGCTACCACCAAGAAAATTAGTTCCACCCATTAAGTATTGGCACGCAGTCTGTTTTGGAATGGAACACAGATACGCAAGGCCCACGTCATGATCGACTGTTCTGCAGTTAAACACCTGAAACCCAATTCACTTTAACTTCATTTTCGTGTGTAAACCAACTATGATTAATTAGCACTGTAAAATGCAAATGCAAATACTTTGCAAGTACTGAGCTTGTCTTTTCTCCTTCTAAGCCATAAATTGCCCGCACACGCGTTTTTGAAGCCAGTCTGTTTGGTTTTCAACATCCCCCAGCCGTTGAAAAACGCTCGCAGCACAACAACAGTGTGATCGTTTCTAAACCGGATCGCTTATCAATTCAATTCAAGCAATTTCAGCAATAAGACAGAGGCAGATGTGAACAGAAAAATATAAAGTTACCAGTGAAAAAGAGCTAGTATACATACTGTGATAAACGTTCAAAAAAAAAAAAATGTTTCCATTTTACTGTTTGAGTGACTTATCAAAAATCAAAATATGGGAAATACTATTCCAGCCTTCTCAAAATATTTTTCGGGAGCAGGTCATAAGGAAGGTGGAGACGGTTCGGTGCTAAAGGCACTCAAGCGAGTGCCCAAAGGACACAAGCTTCTAGGGGGGTCTCGGGGCATGCTCCCCTAGGGATTTTTTCAAATTTAGACATTTACAGATGCAGTTTAGAGCAATCTGGTCGATTTAAAGTGACGAACTTTCACATATGGAATTGACACTTGCTTGGAGTCTGATAAGAAATACTGGAATGCTAGTTAAATTAACATTTCATGTGCGCGAGGCAAAAAAATATTGTGGACACGAATTTGTACGTCAAACAAACTTTTTTCAAGCTTTTATAATATCTCCAGCGGCTTCACGTTCGAGCTAAAAATGTATTGTGTCTGACATTTTCTGACTGGAAGGAGACGGTCAAGCTTTCTGAGGAGGCGGCTCATTGACTCTCCCCTTTCCTTTTATAAGTTGGACTTTTAACATGTTTTCAAGTTACCAAAAAGCAAAATGATGGTGAAGTTTGCTGACTTAAAATCTCTCCGTTCTTAAGATACAGTGGGAAAAGGCCCGAAAAGTTCTGAGACTTTGGAGAAACGGACCCCAGGTCAGGTGAAAGTCAAAACACGTCCCGTAGAATATGGGAATTTTTTAAAAAAACATCGCAATTTGTGACCGTGAAGAAGAGAAAAAAAGAAACTCGACCGCTTTTTCACCGTAGGTGGCTGCCACAGGCACACCACAGAACAAGTATCACTAGTGATAGGTGAGAAAGGAAAAACGGAATTACGGTCAAGTCGCATAAAGCCAGAGAAATGTCGTCCGAAAATTTTATCGTGTCAAGAAACAAAAAATTGCACTGATAAAGTCGATGCAAGTTACTTAATCAAGCAGTTCGAACACAACTTTCATTACATTCAAAAATGGTATCAAAACGAAATGATACAAAGCACCGTAAAATGTTAGATAATTATTGGAAGAACATAACGAGACCATTAATTTTTTTCGAAGTCTCCTTGCCTGTGGCTGTTTCTGCTAATGTGACCACATGCACCGAAAACCTTTTCAATACATAACTGCCAGGCCGGCCACTCTTCCCACGGGGCCACAACACCGGGAACTCCTTCTATTTGCGAAGAGTGTGAGGGTTTTTTAAAGTCGCACGGACTTTAGAAACGCTGAAAGGTTGTGAGAGCTGTAAGACAGGGCCAACTGTTTACAGTCCTTGTCCGAGGAGACTTGAAAGCATACCCATTTGCACATGTGATTACAAAGGCCAGTTATTTTAAAACCCCTAAGTGCTGGTCCAGCCAAGGATTAAAGCCCCAACCTCCCGCGTGGTAGTACGATGTTCAACCAACTGAGATACCAACCTGGTTCCCAGGGTCTCTCCTCATCGACAAAGAGACCCTGAGAACGAGGTTGCTGAGATAACAGCGTGTGATGGCTCATTGACATCCGCTTTCTTTCAAAATGATTCTTAAGGGGATATTAATTGAAACGCATTTCCAATCAAAACACATTAAATATCAGATACCTTTCTCAAGAGGGTACCAGTCAACTCATTTATCATTTTTGCTCCCATAGCAGCTATCTTGGCTACTCTCTGTTTTTCGATCTGATTTGTTCTTTCTCCGTCCTTAAAAACATAAGCACCAAAAGTTAGGCACGAGACAAGTATGAACTAAAAAGATGCTTGTATTGTCAAGCTATACTCGCCACCCCGAAGGTCAACAATTGACTCTTTGGTTACGTTATCAATAATCGTGTAAGTTCATTGTAGATAAAGTATGGTCAAGGTTTTTAAACTTTAACAAAGATTTTGACATATAAACACTAAGGAAGTATTTACATAGACTCAAGCTGCATCACACACCAAGAGTCAAATAGCGACTGACAGCATAGCTCATCACTGCATCGCGCAGTCACACTGAGAGCATCATTGTGGCTGCTTGATGCAGCTCGAGTCAAATACCCACATTTCACCCTTGCTCACCGTAGAGTCTCCAGTAGCTCAAAGGTTAGAGCATCCGTACTAGATCACGGAGGGTCGTGGGTTGGAATCCCGTCTGGGGCTTGGATTTTTCCGAGTTCCCATTGGGTTCAATTGTAATATCTTACATTTAATGTGTTAATCATTCTCTCACATTCGCTCAATTTTATGCAACGAGTGCTTTCACTGCCTAACGTTTTATAGCATCTACTTTTTGCTTGTTAAAAAAAAACAAAGTATACAAAATGAATTTGGAATTGATCATTGATCATTGATCATTGAAAATGCCAATGGTGATCTGGGTTTGGCTAGTACTTAAAAAAAATGTATCGCGTTAGAAAAGTGAAAATGCAAGGGAAAAGGCAGTTTTAACTAAAATTTTTTTGCAACAGATCATGCCAGTTCTGTAAGAAGACGCCGTTCTTCACTACGTTGCACGAGGAAAACATTGCACTATTTGTCAAGACACCAAAACAACCCCTCCCCCTACTCGTCTACACAGCATTGAGATATATGTTCTTACCTCTCCCGTACTGAACATGTTGTTAGATGCAAAGTGTTGAAGACAGAGACCAAGTGTCTAGCGGGGTATTGAGAATAAAATATCAGAGTAATAAAAGCACCGAATCGTTTTATTTTGATTATTAATTAGTGGACCCACACATACGCCGTGCCACATTCGAGTAAAGGATGCGACTTTTCAAAATCTTACAAATGCCTGGTTTTTTCACTGGCGACGCAAGCGCAAGCGCAAGCATAAGTAGCTTATGCTGAGTGAAAACGAGTGTCGACATGCATAAGCTCACACGCGGGAAATTCGGAACAAGTGGTTTTAATTGGCCAGGCACTATAAGACGTAGAACAGTTCATTGTGCTTATGCTGTATGTCGCTTTCACACGACACAAGCTAGATGCAAGCACAAGGAAAGAAAAAAAAATTATCGTTGTGTTTGAGCTTGCGTTTATGCTTTGGTCGAGGCCGTTTTCACTGTTAAATGAGAGCTGTAATGATTGTGCTTGTGCCGCTTGTGAAAACCAGGCCATAATGACATCACCCATCAGGCTCGTGATGCACCTCTATGTCTCATGAGATGAGACATTTCTGCTACCCTGCAAATGTTGTGGTGGAATAAAGAGTCAAAACAAGCGATGCACTGACTGACTGCAAAGAAATCCTCTGCCAGCGTAGAGGATACAAACTTACAATGAGCTGCAAGGTACTGTCCACTCGACTTAATTTCAAGTTGTAGTTGCCTTTTTCCCAGATGGATCGATAGCTCAATTTGAAGAACAGTCAGTTGTGCAGTCACTGGCCATGGCATCCATTCCCCTTCAAGCCTCCATTTTTTCAGTTACCTTTTTGCAACAGCTTATGTTGCATTTCCCTGCCGAAGCTCAGGATGATGTCAACCCAGTCAATTGATGGATAGACTAGTAAAGACAACTAGTTCCATTCAGGCAAATTACTTCCTCTCTTCGTCACCCCCATTCCCCCAGGACAAATGTTTCACCGTATGCCGTGATGTATTTCATTCATTTACCTTCATGAGAATGGTTGGTACCCCTATCATCTAAGGAAATTTCCATGCCCAAGCTTCGGGTGATGACAGCTGAGTTAGTTGGTGGAATTATCACGTTTTGCCCCAGTACAGACAACTAGTTCCTGTATTTACCTTGATGAAAGGATGATACTCCTTTCACCTAAGGTTTGTAAAAGTATTGACCATAATTCATTTTACAATTCCTCAAAGGCTCACCTCCACTAAATACTGTAAAGCGAGGTGACACAGGCTGTTCTCTTGCAGGTGCCTTATTATGTTTAACCCAGCCCCACTGGTCGACATTAAGTATGAAGACATTTGGTTAGCCCCTTCACCACTCTCGTCTGCCTTAGATTCTTTGAAAAACAAAACAATTATTAGCCACGCAGTAGATAATATTTTCATTTTCTATTATGCTATTTTCAACTCTTTTTCAATGACCACTTTCCAAGACTTCCCATTGACCAAAAAAGGTTTTGTTTACTAAAATTATTTCCAAAGATATTCCACGAGTGGGGACGTTCTTTGCATTCCTCGAGGAAATCTCTTCAAAATCCAAAACAAAAAACACCTATTTCTTAGACAAAGAAACATATAGAGCGTTTTTACTCAAGTGACCAGCAGCCATATTGGATTACCGAAACAAAGAAAGTATTTGCATAAAAATAGAGTTTAATTCCCAGAGGATTACTTTGATTCACCATCATGGCAACCATTGCTTTGTTTTGGTACACCAACAGGGCCGCTTGACGTCATGTGAAAGCGCTCTAATAATCTTCGTTTTTTTTTCCAATCTTGGGCGACGATTTTCATTGATTAGTACAAACTCTGATTAGATCATGCAAATGAAGGGAAAAGCTTGCCTACAGTAAAAAAGACAACAACTTCTACAGAATTATCACCTTGACAAAGTTGTCTTCTTCCAGCAACTCGAAAGTGATAAAAAGGACCTTGCTTATCCGGACTGTCACCTGTTTTAAACGACCACAAGCAGATACATTTTAAGGAAATGTCTTCCAGAAAAAGTGCATTGGGAAGAATAAATAGGAGATTTATGGATGTGATGAAAGAGGACAAGAATTTAGTTGGTGTGAGAGGTGGAGGCAGATGATCGCTGTGGTGACCCCTAACGGGAACAACCGAAAAGAAAATAAGAAGTCTTAGCTTCCAGAAAAGGTGCATGATGTAGGCTAACACAACAGTAACAAAGAGGTTATAATTGAGGCAGGCCTTTAGCAACAAAAGTACCGATACGCAAAATTGGCGAGAATACGACCAGTAAGCTTGGAGTAGAGTATTCTTCGCTTGCTCTTGTTCCCCATTTTCCCCATAGTCCCGTTGTAAACAAAGGATCATACATTTGTTACTACCCCAAAAAAAATTCTTTTCAATATACCATAGCCCTCTGATTAAGGTAGATTCGAGAAAAACGAGAACCATGGTGGTCACATTCCCAAGCAAAGAGTTAATCTTTTAAAAGTTATCTTGACAGTACCAGGTACAGCAGCAATGCTAAGTTTGGCGGCCAGTGGGATAGCAATGAAAGAATCCAACACCAAAGAATCTTCTTTGAACCTTTTTCCAAACATCCAGTCGTTAAACGAGTCCTGGTTGGAGCTGAAATAGCAAGAATAATGATGAAAATAACTCTAAAGCTTACAAAGGTGAACAAAAGCGCTCTGCTAATTGCGCTAACAAAAAGCAAATCAATCAGACTTATAAAGCATACCAAATGAAATCCATGTTGTTTTTTGACGGGGAAAGGGAACACAAGACTATTAGCTCCTTAGGATTGACTCGGCTATGGAAGTTATAAGCCTTTTGCAAGAGGTTCAATTGAAACGATTGCATATTATGTTATAATAACATGTTATATTAAGTCTATATCCTGTTGTTTTTAAATTCATTTATGTTTTTCATACGAGCGCTGTGACTGTCGCAATTGCCACCATTAATTCGTTCGCTGCAATTGCTGAGAAAAGCCAGATAACTCATTACTAATCCAAGCTATTTGGTTTGTTGTAGTGTTTCCCATTTGATCGTTGCGGTCACCGCATTCGAAAGATTGGGTTTCCATACAAAAAATATGGCAACAAGTCTGTACATTCCCAATTAAGTTACCAGTGCGGAAAAATAAAAACAAAAATGGCTATAATAGTACCTTTATTTGACCATCTAAAACTATCTCAAATGGGTGCTTAGTTATGTTGTAGTGCCCTGCCCTTCTTTTCTTCACGACTCGAGGGAGGCAAACTGTCTGGTGGGAGACCAATAAGTGTTAAACACCTTTTGGGGTTACGCTCCACCTCGTCTTTTCAGTATGAAGGAATTCCTGCCCATACAGGCGCACCAGGGAGGCTAGCCCTGACAACCTACCTCCCCGCATTTTAAAGGAATTCCCCTATGACTTAGCAGTACCAGTTGCTACAATCTTTAATAAATCGCTCTTGACGACCGTCATGCCACCAACGTGGAGAGATTCGCACATCACTCCATCTCTCAAGTCATCGAAACCATCAAGTGAAGGAGATACAAGACCGAAATCTCTGACTCCCATATTAGCTAAAGTGCTGGAGGTCTTTGTTGTATCTTGGATACTTGAAGATATTGGTCACATCATTGATGCTATGGCAGCTTTAAGGGTTCATCTACCACCTATTGTCTTCTAGATCTAATCCACAGTTGGTTGCCTGCTCTAGATCAGCCTGGAAAATATCTCAGAGCATGTGTACTAGATTTCTCAAAGGCCTTTGATCGAATTAACCACTGGGCATCTTACAACGAAAGTGCAAAAAGATGGTCATCTCCTTTGTGACGTATGTACTCCTGACCTAACAATCGATCGTGTAGACCTTGAAAGAGTCCACTCACATAAGGAATTAGGTCTTACACTCCAAAACAACTTGAAGTGGAATGCCCATGAGGATGCGATGATAGTTAAAAGCTCCAGACGTCTACATATTCTTCGAGTTATGAAACATGCATATGTGCAGCCCATCTACTATGCCTGTATAGTACGTTGATTCCATCAACTCTTGAATATTGCTGTCCTGTTTGGGGAACATCATTACCAGCATATTTGTCAGAGAAACTCGGATCATTACAGAAACGTGCTCTCAGATTAATGTTTCCTAAACACTCCTACTGCAAGGCCCTCGAAGTATCTGGATACCCTCGTTTGGACGAGAGACATGACATCATCTGTATAAAGCCCTTCAAGAAGATTTGTATGCCCGGCTCGCACCTTAACAGCCTTGTTCCTCCGTCAAGGGTTTGTAAAGTTTTTTCCCAACAATGTGCAGTAAGTCATATGGTATAGGGCATTTAGGGTTGGGAAACTTTGAGTATACTTAGAGTAAACTGAAAGTAAATGTTTGCATATATTTTTATCACATATATATTTTATTTTCTTACATTTTGTGGTCTTAATAGTTTCTTCAAAATTGCAATTCACTGTATTGTAGACGGTGCGATTATTTTGTGAATAAATACCATTATTATTATTATTATTATTATTATTATTATTATCATTATCATTATTATTATCATTATCATTACTATATCATCATCATCATCATCATCATCATCATCAGCAGCAGCAGCAGCAGCAGCAGCAGCAGCAGCAGCAGCAGCAGCAGCAGCAGCAGCAGCAGCAGCAGTAGTAGTAGTAGTAGTAGTAGTAGTAGTAGTAGTAGTATGAGATTCTCTCCAGCTTTCAATTCTTGCTGGGTGTTCTATGCCACGTCTCAGTTCCTTCCCGCAGCTCAGAGACGCAGCACTTTTCTGAGGATGTGTGATGTTCCCGACAAGGCCGTCATCTGGGCGCTGCCAGTTATATCCGGTATACCTAGGTACTCCTGCCACTTCGCAAAGTCTTTCCAGACTGTTCTAAGGGCTCCAATAAACAATGGTACCACTACAACTTTTACCTGGTGTATCCGTCCTACTTCGAATGCTAACTCCTGGTATCGCTTAATCTTCCAAGACTCAAAGGCCGTTTACAAGACCGAGAAATTGGGTACGGACCCGTCCTAAAAGTGGTATGGACTGCGTAATTTTAGCCGTTTACACGGATAATGTTTGATCGCAGGTCGAACCGAAAGAGGTCTAAGTACCAAATTTCGAAAGTTTCGTTTACACTGTACTTTTGGGGGATCGGACCAATTTTTGGTACGAGACTACGGTAACTGGTTCAGCTGTATGCTGCTACCGGGCATGGCTACGAATAGTTTCCTCCGAGAATATATCAATAAGAAACTCAACTTCTTCGTCCTTCCAAGCGGAGCAAGACTCCTTTTCCTGTGAATTCTCGCCAGCCGCCATGTTGAAATCAACAGCACTCTTGAGCCCAGAGCTCCGCGGATTTGAAGTGCGCATGCGATCAATGAGGTTATTAAGCAAGCTGACGTAAAAAAGGAAGCCCGTGTTTTTTTGGTTTTGGGGCTATAGATGTCTACTCTTTTCTTGTCGGGTCCGTACCCAACGTTTCTGTAGTGTAAACGGCCTTTCAATCACAATATTCCTTTCATCCGGCACAGCAACATCAACCAGTAGCCACTGATGCTTATCTTACAAAACAAGAGTTATGTCCGGCCAGTTGTGTGGTACGCGTCTGTCAGTGACGATAGTACCATCCCACACTAGCTTCACCTGATCATTCTCAATCACTGTTAGAGGCTGATGCTCATACCATTTCTCTTCAAATTCAAGGTCATATTTTTTACTCAACTCCCAGTGGACTCTTAATGCTACCCTATCACAGCCCTTTTTGTACTCCTTTTGTCCTAAATTAGAACAACCGCTCACAACGTGCCACACACTCTCCGAGCTTTTTCCACACAGTCTACACAAACGAGAGTCATTTGTCTTATCGATGTAGTACTTGATTGAGTTGGTTCTCAGGGCTTGTTATTGAGCTGCGCCGATCATTCCTTCTGTTTCTTTCTTCAAATATCCATTCCGCAGCCATTTCCAAGATTCTGAAGTTTGACGAAAGTTGACCCACATGTCTTTAATCTTCTTCGAGTTTATTGCCATCTTGTTATCGTCCGCCAATGCACACACACAGTTCAATACACTTAACATATCGCTGATGTCATCAGGTTGTACGCACGAGTAGATGGTGCAATCGTCAGCGTACTTACATGTTAAGTAGTTTCGCTATATCCAGTACAAACGGTAATCACGTTATAAAACAAAAGGTAACAAGTACTTAACTGTGCAAACAAGAGTATTCAAACCTAGATGAAACTCTCCCATAACTGAATGAATGTTTGTCAGAATCGAAGTTACAGTTTAAATACTCAGTTTTATCTTTGCACGACAATAAATAATAATAAACAAGTTTATTTATCTATTTATTTATTTTTAATCGATGAAGGTAATACTGTTGAGTCTAATTCCAACGAAAAAAAAAAGTTGCACATAACGGAAACAAACCTGTGATGCTGTGACAGTTCTTGAAACAGCCAAGTCACTTTCAAAACATCACTTACTCCAAATTGCATTTGTACTCGGGATTGTACGATTTTTTACTATTAACAAAATCACTGTAATCGTGTCAGTCGCTAAACAAGGCTTTTCAATATGATCGCTTCCCAACTGATCACTGAACGCGTCTTTCACTGTTCAAAGCAATAATTAGAATGAAAATTTACTTGAGGGATTATAATCTCGTCACCTTTGTGGACTTGACTGAACTGAAAATCCATAATCTCCACTCTCACATTGTGAGTAAACACTTTCTGTCAGACGGCAACACTTGCACAACTCAGCGCAGTCACACAACAAATCTAAACATTTAATAAACAAATAAAACGAATTTTCAATTTGCAATCGGTCAAAGATCCAGAAGACTCAAGGGAAACTTGCGATGAGAGCAAATTGCAGGCCTTACCAGCCAGTGGGCATTGAAAAATGCTGGATAAACTGCTCCTTCAAACCAACAACCATTTTTAAGCTATTTAAGGTTGTAAAATGCTACATGAAGAACAATAGACGATACAGAGATGTAGATTAATGAACTTCTCATTAGAAAGTTAAGAACATCACAGACTGCATAAGAGAGCTAGCAATGGCTCATCATCTCTAGAAATGTCAAAAGACAAACAACAAAAGGTTGCAAACCTTCTGAGCAGTGTGTACAGGCTTGACACAGAAGCTGGTGGATAGAATGTGTGATATCATACATATTCTTGTTCTTATCCATCTGAGTAGGATTCCCTTCAGACAGCGTCTCACAAACTCTCCGAGCCACCATGTATAACGTTTGAGAAGATGCTTCACACGGAGCTGTCTCGATCAGCTCTCTGATGAGATAAAAAGGATCACGAGTCAGGAACTTTGAAGTTTAGAGCATGTGAGACTGAATAGAAACAATTCAAACAAACAATTAACAGCATAAAAACAGCTATTGTCTACTTGGGAAAACAAACTATCGATCCAAATGTAACCATGCAAGAGCACCTGCATTCAAATCTTGAGCCCAAACCATGAATAATGGTTGACTTACTGAGTTTATAATGTCCGTATGCTGAAGCAGATTGAATAAAGATATTTCCAGGACAATTTTTTGTTGGATTTTTAAGTAAACCTGGTGAAAGTAACTTAACACATTTTACAGTTCAACGGGTCCCTGAACTGTGACTTTGTTAAGTTACCTTCAATTCCAAACCTGAGTAGCTACAGACTATGCCTGGTTGTCGTGTGAACTTTAACTTATCGAACCTGGTTTGTTTAACTTACGTTGTTGGGTTCGAGGGCCAGTATGGGCGATAAAAATGTAAACCAAAACACAATATTCAATGTTCTCAACGATGTCTACAACCCCGCACAAAATTGTTGAGACATTTTTTAACTTATCCTCTTGTCCACATCAAAGGTAGGAACCCACCTGCAAGTGTCAAGAGCAAGAGCACTGTGCCCTTTGGAAAGCAATTCAAGCGTAAGTTTCAAACGCACATCCGCTCTGGTCAGACCAACTAGCTCGCCGAGTCTGAAAACAAGATACAATTTACACTGCAGTTAGTAACGAGGCCTGCCATCGTTATCACGAAGACCGTTGAATAACATCAATAATAATTGTACGTATCAACGTCTAAATTTCGAATTTCCAATTTCTAATCAAAACTTTCCCGTGGCTCAACCCTTCACCGTTTAAAACCACCTTGCTTTCAATTTTGTACAACCTTAGCAATTAAAGGGTTCTAAACACAATTGGAGGTTTTAGTACCTTTTCCTTTAGTCATATTTTCTCACCAATTTTGTTGTCAAATCAAGCCCAAATTCCAAGCTACAAACATTGCATAACTACGTCAATTGATTTTTTTACCAGAAGGGTACCCCAAATTTGTCTTTATTTTCAGCCAACGCCTGATAACAACTCTTTTAAGGCGTTACGCAGTTACGTGTCGTTTATTGTTGTTCACCAAAAGAACTTACAGTTACAACGAGATGTGATTAAAACCTAAATTAACGAACTCGTTTCACAAAGTCACTCAGGAGAATATGCAAACAGTCAAGTACCTTAATAACTTAGACAAATTAATATCTGATCCCTGATTGTCGATTGTGAGAGGGTCCTTCTGTACAAAAGAGATTATAATGAATGTTTTAAAAATTCAAAGCATAGACAGACTACTTTACTAAAGGAAGCCAAATATTTTTATTTAGATCTTGCTACCTTTTCGTCAAATTCATCACAATCCTTTCCATCCTGAAAGTCTAAGTACTTCTGTAGATACTTCTCGAATAAATCCTTCCTTACTCCTGACATCTGGCACTCTTCGATGGATAAGGGTAAAAACAATGGAAAATCCTTCTGAAGAGAAAAGTCAATTTTTTAAAGTATCAGAGAGAGAAGGGGAAATACAGAAGGGTGACGTAGGACGCTTTTCATTTCACAGAATAGGCCATTTCCGAGTTCTTGCCTGCCTCATCTTCAAAGTGAGTCTAAGTGCGAAGTTATTGTTATGAAAACTAGTTTTCATTCATATGTAAAGTAGAACTAATTACCATCACAAAGACTTCGCACGTAGACTCGCTTTGAAGAGGAGGCAGACTTGAACTCGGAAATGGCCTATTGACCAGCCAGACCGGGCATTTGGAAGGATTACAGTAACTGTACAATGCCCACTTCATTGGATGCACGCCCAATTTTGACATCCAACACAAAGTGCCTTGGCTACCTATTTCTAGCAGTAAGCTTAGGGTAAAGGTTATTGTTATTTGTGACGCTTATTGAAATCCGCGTGCATCTAATTACAGCTATACGTGCATTTCCGGACATGTCTAACGCCTTCAAATTGACACACTTCGCGGATGTACATTCGGATATATATATTGTGCAAGTGTTCCTTCAGATTGCTAGGTTTTGTTTTTTGTTTTTTTTTTCAAACTGACAGGTCTGGCAGACCACTTCTGACAAAAGGAAAGCGCTCGTAATTTCATTCTCAAGTGCTAGCATCATAGGCGAGATCACGCTCTTTAGTGCACCATAGGTAATCAGGGCAAGATGGAGAGAAATTTAAAGGTTTGTGTGGAAGTGCAAAACGATGAAAAGTATTCATGATATGCAATTTTGGGTTTTTTTATTTTCCAAAACAGAAGATGTGGGCTCAAAGGTGCGGGAAAATAAATTTGGAGAGAATTGCTATTGTAGAAATTATTTTATTAAAAAGAGTTTCTGCCATACATTTCCTGTAAATCCAAAGGCACAAAATTATGGAGAATGTATGGAGACAAAAAAAGCAATATTTAGGAATTCCAAAGAACGGATACCAAGTCTAGTTCATCTCAGTTGTGAACTTGAACTTATTTGTTTGGTATATGAAGGCGAAAATCTATAAAGTAGAGTCATGTACAGTATATTTTGCTATGAGTTTCCATACAAACCTTTGAATTTCCCGCCATGTTGCCCTGATTACCCATGATGCAATCAAGAGCGTGAACTCTTATATTGTAAACAGAGTTAACTGAGTAGAGTGTAATGTGAAGTGCTAGATTTCCATCCCATATGAACCATGTGAGCGCCAGCCCACGTAACCTTTCCTTGAACTCTTATATTGGTTTGGCTTCCTTCAACAAAATTTGAAAACGAAAAGGAATGGAAAAATACGCTGCCTGAACAGCAAAACGTGGTGCTTTATTGAAGGTCAGTAGGATTACAAGCTCAAGAGATCTGTTGTTCTATACAACCAGCACAATAGGTAACAAGATCGCTGTGTCGTATTTCAATGCTGTAGTACACATTTCCCCATTTCTTACATGCTCACCTGTAGGGCCGATATAAGTTGCAGTGAAGAGAGATACTCATCCACGTCAAGGAGAGAGAATAGACCTGTAAGTGAAATTAGACATAGGCCAAACACAGACTTTGCAAACAAAAAAGACTGGATGGATAAGTGAGAGTTTAATGAAAGATTGCCATGATCATGGAGATTTTGGCAGTGACTAAAAACTACCAAACGGACTGAAGCCGATTGTAAATATCTTGTCGAAGATAATGCCAATGACAACAGCATTAATGATGATAACGATGATGATGAAGATAAATTAGCAAAGAATAATAGGGAAATTAAACAAATCAACTTTAGGGTTCAGACTGTCAAAACAAGTTGACGACTGCTTAAGGAATTTTTATAACGAGGTTTGAAGAGAAAATCAGGACAAACATCGACAGCAAAGTAGGTTCAACTTGGCTCCATTTTCCACACACTCGGCTGACGATAACAAACACAAATTTAAAAGCCACTAAAATAAGGGTATGGAGAGTGACATAAGGTTAACAAACTTAAATTGATTGACTTTGGGACAAACGAGGTATAAGGATGCAGAGAACGCATGTTTTATGAGTCAAATGAGTCAATGAGTCAACGAGTCATGAGTCAATGGACTCACAGTCAATATTGCAATAATTTGTTGATTAAGCCTAAGCCCTCGTTTCAGTGATTAGGCCTAAGCACTCTCTGAAAATTTAGCTTTCATTTTATGGTTTCAGTAACTGCACTAACTCGTTGACTCATTGACTCATGACTCATTGAGTCATTGACTCATAAATACTTGACACTCAAGGATGCATGCCAAGATCATGAAAAAAAAACAATCACGGAAAAAGAGAGTCTTCATTAAATGCAGAGTCTAAGCTTGTCAGAAGTAAAAAATAAAGGAACTCACCATGTGTTTTCATGAATTTCAAAACTGCAATTCCTGTTTCTACTGCCACATTTCTCTCTAAATTAGACTCCTATATAAAGTAAAACAATCAATCTTCTTCTGCAGAAGCACATGACCTTGAAGTTTGTAACTTGCAACTCTTTTCCTAGGAACAAAGCTGCGGATTTTAGGACACCAATTTTGTGCCCAAATATGGACAAAATGAGATCGAAGCTACAAGCGCGGGAAAATGCACGAGCTATGCTACATCCAAATAAGGAAATCTTTAAACTAAAAAACAACCAAGCTCTGAACAAGAGTAAAACGCTTCAAGGTCATGAACTTCTGCCTTCTGTAATTCCAAGTTGTCATGTACAGTAATTGGCATAATGTATGTAACAAGTCCACATTCTGGAGCAAAGGCTGTGAACTTTGTTTCATGCACAACACCAGTGGCACGTTTCAAACAATAGCCTGAGTGTCAGATTACGGAAGGGGCTGTCCGGAAGCTTGAAAGTACAGACGAAACCACTTAAGCGATTGTATCATCATCATCATATCTTTATGCCCCTCGGAAGTTTAGAGTAGCTTAGTGTATCTAGTATCTCCAGGCGTTCATCCTCCAAACCATGATATACCACAGAGAACAGACCACAGCATCGGGAACACCAAGCCCAATTCTTTGCGAATAGTGTATGCATTCGTTTACATCCAAGAGGGTTATGAACATTGAAGGGTTGTGAGATGGGGCCTACATTTTTTTTGTCCTTTTCCGAGAAGACTTGAGAGTCTAACCATTAATTTTGCAGATGTCATAACAAAGGCAGCACTTTAATTTCTCTTCAGTTATTTTAAGACCCTGAGTTTTGGTCCGGCCAGGGCTTTGATCCCGCGACCTCCCGCACAATAGTCCAATGCTCAACCAATGTATGACGCAAAAAAGAGGATAAAGAAAAAAGGAAAAAAAATTGAAACGATAACCTAACCCTACAAGCTCACGAAACAAAGCAAACATTTTACAAGATTATACACCTGAACCCTGAATTTGTAACCACCTCAGGTTTCAGGACAACTGTGTGCAAATCCAATGCCCTAGTCTCTATGCCTGCCTCCACGAAGGTAAGAAATTAGTTACTTGTGTGATGGAGTAAACTCGGCACAAGACTAACACCTCTACCTAGCACCACACAAGCTGAAAGCACTGGATAGCATCAAAATTCTATTATAGAGAATGTGCTGCAGGCTTCGTAATAACGCAGAAACAATGTCAAACTAAAACCAAACATTTCTATCAATTGCCCCAAATATAATGTGAAAACACGTCCATTGAACCTGCTCATTGTGTCCCTCTTCATCTAAAATTCCACAAAGCCATGTCACCAACTCGTGAGCGTATTTTTCTGCCTGATGCAGCGGAAGTGACTGCAGGAGTTCCAGGCATTCTGGAGCCTATAACCAAAAACACATATACTTGTTGAAAATCGCCACCAACTGATTCAGTGATTGTTAAACTTCTGCCACTCATGAGGCTAACTGAGAGCAAAAAACCTAGGCAGTTTAAGTCGTTAAATCATTTGTCAGGTGACTCATTAACATAATGCCACACATGTACCTGTGTCAATGAACTACAGAGAAACTATCATTTTGAACCTCAGTGTCACTTTTTAAAATAAACTGCCTTTACCTTCTTCTCAATGCATAGTTTCTGGAGTCTTACAACATACGCCTCATCTTCAGTGATATGACTGAACGATCTTACAACCTTTACAGTAAAAGCAACAACAACAACAATCA
Organism: Montipora capricornis; assembly: GCF_036669925.1. Classification (NCBI taxonomy): domain Eukaryota; kingdom Metazoa; phylum Cnidaria; class Anthozoa; order Scleractinia; family Acroporidae; genus Montipora; species Montipora capricornis. The sequence continues at coordinate 5,931,973 of NC_090894.1, forward strand.
CGAAGAGAATTCAGTAGGAAAGCGACCTGCATCGCCTTGAAACCGCCAAAACACTTGTAATGCGATATCACTCAAGCATCAATACAATACAAAAGTAGAGTTCAATCTTTGCTGAACAATTAACAGAGATTCCAACCCTGCCGTTTTGGCCGGAAACCTCCCCTTTTCCGCGAATATTTCCGGCCTCCCGTTTTTGCTTAATATTCAAGAGAAGTTGATTTTTCTTTGTTTAACCAGTCTTTAACCAGTCTGTTAAAACTGAGCTTGAAATTGTCAATACATGAAGCCCAAAGCTTGACCACACTCCTGACCATTTTTAATTTTATGCTACATTCCCCATTCAAGCAAATATTGTTATCAAAGGACCAATAGGTCTTAGCTTTCACTGCCTGTTAAAGACTCCACTATTTTCCTAGTCCGTCTGCCCCTGTCCACACCTTTACTGTCAAGGCTAGAGACCATTCAACCCCAGTTTAGTTCAGTTTACTGATGGTTAAATTTGCAAGACTTTCAATGGTCACATAAAGGAGCTAAGCTCCAATTCCAGGTGTACCCTTAATGACCACAACACCGGATTTCACATCAAAGCATTCCATAGGTGTCTTGTGGCTAAATACCTTTAACGCATCCTCCATAACAGTTGGCTCGTCTCTGGTCAATATATACCTTACTATTGCCTAGAATACAATAAAGAGGGTTTCGGACGAGTAAGTAACAGGTTCTTGACACACAGTTCAATATATCATTAACAACCACACATACATTAGGTTAAGTTGAAGGAAAAGCTGAAGAATTGTCAAAAGAACATCTCATCTGGTTTACACTGTCCTAGATGGCAACAAAACGTCATTTTGGAGGGCAAATACTGCATAGGACGGGCAAGCAGTCTCTACTTTATGAGGTCCAGTCTGAAGGTGCAATGGTATTGATTTTGTAAAACAACATGAAGATTGCAAGGATCTCAGTGTGTTGAAAACAAGAAGTCTGTCACAATAATATTGATGATGATGATGAAAATGACAATGACAGAAACAGCGAACAATGATAAGGACAGGGACTGATCACATCGGTTCCATGTGATCGATCACCATGTGAAGATGGCAACAGTAATGCTGGCAGCAATGGCAGTGATCACTTTTGCTTTCCCTTACATTTTACAACAACTATGTAATAATTTTGCTCTTTTGTCTCTATTTGAGATAACAATGTCTCAAAGAGTTGAGTAACAATGACTTGATTTCGTAAAACTGCAAAAGCAGTCCAAAGATAAAGGTATAACCTTTAAGCCCCCGACGAATTGCAGACAAATGATTCATGCCATTGTTCCAACATTGGATTGACTATTGGTCTCACCTTTGCTTTTGAGGCATATGACACATGAAAGGTTCTCAAGCCATAGCGAGAGAGCATCCTCTTTAGTTCAACCAGTCGATATTGTTCTTTAAGGTTAAGGTCACTGTTGATGGACATTGTTTGTTAGCGTTGGTGTGAAAGAAAACGATTTAACCACTGACGGCATGCAGTGCATAGAGCTACATGAATAAGTAATTACTCTGATGGACCTTCCAAAGTTTTAGTACAAGTATCAGCCAATACCCCATTCCAGGCATTGTTTTCACAGGCAACCTAACATTGCAAAAAGAGATCTCGGAATAGAGAATTAAGATACTTAAATATGAAGATAATAGGACTGGACTGAGGATGGAACGTAGATTTTTTTAAAAACTGTTCTTTTTAAGCATCGTCCTGTGGGTGAGGAGGAGCTCTAAAGCTTTGCGACAATGTGCCACTTTGAGTAGGTACCTCAATTTCCATCAAAGAATCTAAATCAAACTGTGGTGTTGCATAAATCAAAATGTTCAAACCATTGGACTATTAAATGTAAGTAGATCATGTCTATGTAGTCTATTATTTTCCTCTCATCATAGTTAACGTACTCTGTATTACACTGCAAATAAAACTCACTCAGGATGTTCTGCCATGAACTCAGTAACAAGGTTCTCAACACTCTTGCTCCACGGTATCATAGCATGTCTCATAATCTCCAAGGTAGCTTTACAACGGACCTGAAAAATAATCATCGATTCTCAATAAAATGAGAAGACATGCTTTTGCAGGGCCCGATCTACGGGAGGAGTGCAGAGAGTGCAGGGGGTGCGCAAAAATAAAATTTCCCACTGAGCCAAACGAAGTAAACATACAACAAGCCGGCCCAGAAACAATACCTCAAAATGTTAACTCAAAGGCAACTGCACAAGCGATAAAATAAATAAGCTCAAAACTTACAGGTGAGAAGTCTTTTACCTCTTTATCTTTGATACAGGAAATGACAGCGATAACTCTTGCCTCCCATAACGAGTTTGAAAGAGCTGAATATGCACCAGCACTCCTGTTGAACAAGTCCTGATAATGTAACACAGACGAAAGTTGATCACACAGTGATTTTAGGCAACAAACATCAAAATTACTAAGAAATTTACTAAAGGCAAATGTAGTGTTCCACAGAAATAAACTTAGAAGAACTAAAACCTTTGAACTGAGGGAAAGCAGAATACAGAATGATTTACGAGACGTTTTTTCAGCGCTATATATCGGTTTCCTTTAAGTTATCAAATTGAATGGAATCAGTTCGCACAGGTTCAATCACTAAAGCATGACAACATATCACTTTCTTAATAAAAACCCAGGTAAAACGTGGTGTCCCATTTTTTAATCTTTACCTCTATGTAGTGCAGTAACATGGTGTCCCTATCAAGGCTGTGATGGACCATGTATGGAGCAATGTATTTGGTAATGGCATTAGGTATGAGCTCAGCAGCAACTACACGGTCCAGCAAACGAAATACAATAGTGCTTGTGGTTTCCTGGAGGATACAAAAAAATGAATAGAGTTACACAAAATGGGGTATACTTTAACTATGGACTGATTGTTTTCTGGATTCCTTATATTATTCATTTAATCCTTAAAATTGAGGAGTAAGGATTGCACAGTTGGTTTGTGCACGGCCTTCTGTGCGAAAGGTCCCGAATTCGATCCCTTTTGACTTCGCATCCTTACTTCAACTTCTTTCCATTTTGTGTAGCTTCAGGTAGCTTTTTAAATACCCTTAAAACGAAGCACTGGTATAAAGAGGGGGTAAAACGTGCACACCGTCAGCTTCCTGGGAGAATACCTTCCCAAGGGTAACGGAACTTCAGACGTTAAATACGGTGTATCTTTACCTGTACCAAAATTCTCAGTACTTTTTGCCGCTGAATTGCTCCAAGGCAGTTCCATCAGTTATTTCTGATAACGTGACTGAACAATGACGTCTCCATTACCTCATTTGTTAGAGTATCTAAGAAGATCTAGGAGGGCTGTGGGTTGAGATCCCACCTGAGAGTAGGATTTTTTTAGTTCCAGATGGTCACCATCTTGTTTATGTGACAGGCAGTTGCAGCCGAAAAGAGAGTGTATATACCTCTTACTAACTGAGTTTGAGGTCTTTGAGGTCCGTACTGTAAGTTACGGACCGAGTTTTTTCCCGTTGATTTATGGCCCGCACACTTCGCGCTTGGGCCATAAATCAACGAGGATCCGTAACTTACAGTACGGACCGAGAAAACGAGGTTAGTAAGATATTTATTATATCTGAGGTTAATCCGGCGCGCGGGCAAGGAAACTAGTCAAAGTCAAGCGGAAGGTTCAACTGCCACAAAGATTGCCGTGCCAAAATTCCAAAAACTAAATCTTCTTGGCTGTTAAGTTTGAAATAGTTGCTTGCAAGATTCAAACAGTTTTCAGTACAAGTTTATGCAACAAAAATGACATGAAAAACTCGCTAGATGATGTTTTATTGAAATTTTAAATTTAGTGGGCTGTACAGCGGGCCGTACTGTAGAATACGGCCCGCTAATTTAGCCAATTACAGCGCGCGTACTATCTGAGAGATAAAATACATTTAACGATTATTGGATGAGGTTGAGCATGTTAGCGATAATTATCAAGGCCAAAGTTTGTGCGCGTACTATCTGAGGGATATAATAAAAACATGTACTGCTCTGTGCTCTGTGCGAGTCATTTACAACCCGAAAAGCAAATACAAACAACACATTAGAAAACTTTGATCTTCTGAGTGCTCATAAATAGTGTAAAGAGCCCATATGATAAAATGCTTATTGTCTGCGTTTAGGTTGGGCCAGACAGGAAAATATTTGGCCCTTAGTCATGGCGCATGGACCTCGCATTTCCTGTCCCGCCCTCCCACTCCGTCAATAAGTACAATAGTAGATTTCTTGGTTCCTTCTGTATGCTCCTGTTTGAGAAATAAATAATGATAAAGTATGTAGCTAACATTTTACAGTAAAACAGCACCTGGGAAAATTCTGCCAAAGTGATTTTACAGCAATACTTGGTGTGTAAGTCAACAAGATCTGACAGCTGTTGCACCATGTTCATCAAGCTGCCAAGTTCATCTTTAGTGTTCTAAGGGAACAGTTACAGAATCGGAAAGCAAGTGGTGAAAAAAGCCACTGACAATGATAACGATATCAATCCACAGGTATATAGTTACCAAATGCAGGGGTGCATTTTACAGTATTTTGGGAAATAGGAAAGGCAATTAACTCTGTAAAATTTAGCTACAAAATTGGCAAAAACTGAATCCCAAGACCTAAACCATCTTAGAATATGATTTATCATTAAAAGGAAGGCACTTTGTGCAAACATCAATCAGAAAACCTTTCAACCTGCAGACAGAAAACTGGAAAGGGTGCAGTAAATATTCACTGGCTTTTAAGACACATAACCTGATCATGTAATTAACACTAATTCAGGGTTAAATACCGATCAAGGTTCGAGTTTTACCCATCAAAAAAGCCTTCAACAATCTAGTTTTTGTGTTGAAGTAAAGCAAAAAGTCTAATTCAAAATTGAAGGATAGGAATCTTGTGGAAAGGATTAGCATATGTAATAGGACTATATGCTGTCCAATTTGGTAATAAATGGATGACAAAAAAAAAACGAGGATTGCCAAATTGGAGAAGGACAAGGCCACTAAGGTGCGGGATTACAGGATATAGATCAAAATATCACAAATGATTTGATATTTCGCTGTTTTGATATTACCTTGATATATTTTGATATCATCATGACATTCTTATATTCTTATATGATATTTTGATATTATCATGATGTTTTGATATTCCAATATCTGCATGACACATAAATATAGAATATACCTCAGTCTTTAATCCTTGAGCCAAAAGAAGCACACTACATATGAATATACCTCGTTCTTTATTTCATGAGCCAAAACAAGCATGCTACATCATGATCTATATCAAAATATCAAACCTCACACCATATCACTTGACCCTAGTAAAGACCTGAGACTTTGATAGACTTCTTGATATTTTGATAATGTCATGATGAATCAAAATATCAAACCACAATGCATATCACTTGACCCCAGCAAAGACTTGAGATTTTGATAGAATTCTTGATATTTTGATAATATCATGAGATCTTGATATTCAAGTACCTCTGCAGAATATCAAAATATCATTGCCTTCCATCACTATCAAAATCTCATGATATTATCAAAAAACCTTCCAAGAAATGTATAAGAACAATTTTTGATATATCAAAAGTGATACAACCTCTTGATATTTTGATATTCCGCAATGCCGCACCTCACTCCAAGGCAAGCTGAGGAATTTTTCTAATCTAATTATTTCCAAATTGGGCAAGCATGAAGTCCTGTTACCTATTAATTATCTAGCTGCGTCAAAAACGGTTTGTTAGAGACGATTACTTTAAAAAACTGAGAGAAACCACTTCCGGTGTCTGTTCTGTGGCTCAACAATGCCGTGTGCTTAAGCTCCCTAATACATGTAGCTGCAACCTGATTGACCAATACTAGGCTTTTTTTATTTATTTTCACATTTCATTGGTTGACGGAAATTATCCAGATTTTTCTTAAATTGGAAAGTTTGTTCAAAGCAGAAGTAAACGTTACAGCAAAAACTATCCAATTTATTTTAAATTTGAACAGTTGGAAAAATTAAAAAAAAATAGATCTGTTGGCAATATTGCATTTTGATGCAGCTATATTAATTAGCTATAAAATCAGGCTTTGAACAACTGGGCCCAGTTCATTAAAGTTTTGTTCTTTTTCAACAATTTTGTTTGCCCTTTTGATGAAGGAATATCCCAGAGTGTTTGAAAAAAGTACCTTTTTTATACACGTTCTGTTATATATTTTTGCTTTTATATAATATACTTATTTTTATTCTGAATAGATAGGAATATCAATAGATCATACCAGGTTGCAATTGTTTGAGCCATTCAAAAGTGCCCTTGCTGTTGCTGGTAGGCCACAAACCTAAAAAACAAATCAGTTTCCATATTTTCTTCTTCACAAAGAGTGCAAACCACGCATTGAACAGCACAAGTTTCAGCCTCCATAAAATCAAGGTATCAAAACTTAGTTGTGGCATATTTAAACAAGCCCGTTTGGACTGCTGACAACTTTTAATTTGGATGGCCAAAGAAGACACCATTAACATAAATGTATGTGAACCACTCAAGAGTAATGTATTGCATCTATCAGCACTATGGGATGTGGACAAGACAGCCTCATTTTTCCTACTAAAATTTCAGTTTATTAACAAGCACTTCAACAAATGCAGTTTATTTACAAATAAAAGTTAGAGATCATGGAAAAGGTTGTGATTACTATGAAAAAAAAAGCTCAAAAGAAAGTGGAACCCTCACTAATGTTCCCATTTAGTGCCGAGTGTACTCATAGTACTGATGGCTGAGCCTGCTCCCAGGACTCCTTTGAAGTAATCTGCTGACCAGGAACTGCACAGGGTCAGCCAAGTTGTGTTTTGAACGCCACAAGTGATTTCAAGAATTTGTTTCTCTATTACTGCCCAGATGGATTTCTTGGAAGTGTTCCCTTTTTTCTTGGCTAACTTTGGTTCTATTATTACTATTGTAATTCCTTTCGTTGTTCATCAAGAAGTCCATTTCTTCATTAAGTTTCAACTTCCAGTTCCCAGTGTCCAGAACCCACTGTTCATTCCCATTAAGGCCTTTCTTCGAGTGCCATCCAAAATGCCTCACCCCACTTTCTATTTTGACCCTTCTGGCCCTTTAAATAATTATAATATCACTATTGTAATAATAGCATCAGTGAAAGAACCTGGTCAACAAATTGCCCTGGAGTTGCAAGCCCTCTTCCTGAAGCACTTCCTGATACACTTTTAGATGCTGACAAAAAAACACTGGCAAGTTGTAAAGAATTTTGTGGCCAACCCTCCTGAAACAGATTTATAACATGACGATAAGTGAAGATACGTCCACAAAGGCCAGCAATTAGATGCACACAGATTTCAGTAAGTGTCTTTATTATATGACTAGCTCCATGAGTGGGCAATATGAACCAAATCCCGCACTGCGATTGGCTCCCCAAGTGGCAAGATGGAGCTACACTGCCTGCTCGGGATTTCTCGCTTAATTGGTCCCGCAAGATCAAAGATAATTTTTTTGGTGTTTTATCCCACATAATAAATCCTTTATTGACCAAGCTTGTTTGGTCAAGATGGCTGGACATCAGCCTTGTTCTTTTTTTGCGTGTTTATGGACCTCAAACGTGGCCAATATCTAGCCATCTTAATTGATCTCAAGCTTGGTCAATAACCCATGCCTCATCTAGACACGAGGGGCAGTTGCGAGAATTCGAAACAGTTATGCGTCGCAGTTGCATAACTGTCAAGAATTCTCCCAACTCCCCCAAGTGTTTAGATGAGGCTAAAATATTTTTCAAAGATAATGCAACAAATGAAGGAAAATGCTGGGTTTTTTTAACTTCTTGATTGAAAAAGATTTTTTAATACACGCTCATATTTCCTACAAGCCAATCAAAACATGCGTCTGACAATACATAACCAATCAAATTTCTTCTGATGTCTCAGCCATGTTTCCATATTCTCATCTAAACACAGCTATTGACCAATGAGAGTGCGGGTACTATCCTAATTATCTTGTAATGGTATATGGCAATATAGTATTTCAATATTTTACATTCTATCTCATCACAGATAATGATGGTACTGCCTGCTATCTTTAATAATAATTGATGTTCCTTAAATACACTGAATATACACAGTGAATAACACCGCAACTTTCTTTTCTGTTTTGGATGGCATATTGGAGACCAAAGCAAAATATATGCATGTGTATTACCTTTTGCCAACAAATGCAAGCAGGATGCTATAATCTGCTTTGTAAGACAATAATTTTACACCTTTCAAGTATTGGTCAATTGTATTGCTTGTGGGCAAACTAACAAATGTTACAGCTCCCGTTCAACAAAACATTAAAAAGTGTGTCATGCAGTGTTGAATGTTATTGAATGAAACAGAGATGAGTGCCATTCTGTTCAACAAGTTGCTGCATGTGAAATGGCGCCAACCAATCGTTTTCCACTCTCACATTCACATGATTTGGAAGGCTAGATATGGCATCCACAGCATGTGATGGGAAAGAGTCATCTTTATTTGAACAGAACTAACTTAAAGGCAAACAAGTTTTGAGCACACAATGACAACAACCTTTCGTCTTTCGCCATTTCCAAATTTGCCGCCAAAAATGGAAAGAATTTGTAATTACTGTTCGACAAAAGTTGAATCTGTTTATACCCATTCAACAGTTTGCACAACATTGTCATTCAACAAGCTTTAACATTGAGAAACATTTGTTGAACTGTGTCACCAGCTTGACTGACCTTCTCTGAAAGTTCCATGTTCCTAGCTCTTTGTTCCAGCCAACCAGCCAACATCCTCTGTTCAAAAGAAAGTTGGGTTTTTGTGGTGTTATAACGGCCCTTTTTGTTCAACCTCTTCAAATAACATCACTTTTAAACTGGACATAAAGCATGGCACACTCTTTCTATTATACATGTTATCTTTTGAAATATCCACCCTGACAATTTCATACTATTGACATTGCCAATTCCGTACTTGAAAAAGAAATGAAGTGTCCATATCTCACATGTATTTTACAATTATATAAAATAATAATTGTCATTTTGTGATTATTTTCATTATTTCAACATTGAATCACAATGGTAGGTCGGTATGGATAATTGAAGATGCTATACGTCCAGATTAAAGACATGAGAATAGTCCATTTTTAAATGTTTTGATGTTAAAACAATGCCATTACAATGTACATGGTAATAGAGTGTAATTGAAATTCTGTGCTTCTTAGTGCCAAAAAAGGAGAGCATGCACCATTTCTTACCATGATGAAATACCACATTTACAAGTAGCTATTATTCTTATACAATGACACTTTCGAAGAAAATTAAAAAGCTGACAAGAGCCAATAATATTGTAACGAGCCAAGTCAAACAACAATTTTCTCACCAAACACGCACATGTATTTTTATATTCATCTATTCGACCACTAACTCTCTGGAGAGATCCTATTACAACCGCGTGGCAGTAACGCAACAAGGCAGCAAGTCGCAACTAGAATAATGTCATGCAGCAGTGCCATCACACCACCCCCCCCCCCCCCTGCCGCCCCATCCTTACAAAAGAACAAAACTAGGTTCACACAATGTCACAATTAGTTGAATTTTAGAAAACATAGAAAAGTTTTAGTCCATTTGGTAGGCTTCCTTCATGATTGACGCGGCCTTTTCCCAGCTCCCTCAGCAGCAGTAGGCACCCCTCCAAGGCCGTTGGCTGCTGTAGCAGACTTGGGAACATGCTGCTCAGCCAACTTTCCATTCGTAGGAATGGCACCTGTAGTGTTTGGCTCTGCTAGCCAGTTGCTCGGCACGGTCGCAGTATCAACAGTCAATGCATGGTCTTCTCGAAAGAGCGTCAGCATTTCCATGGCATATACCAGAACGGTGCTGGATGTCAAAATCATAAGTGCCCAGGAGTTCAAGTCACCTGGCAAGTTCGCCTTCAGGATTTTTGAATTTTAGTAGCCATTTAAGGGCACCATGGTCAGTGTAGACAAGAAACTGCCTTCCACACAAGTAGTGATGGTAGGTCTTTACTGCCACAACAACTGATAAAAGTTCCTTACGTGTCACGCAATAGTTTCTCTCGCTCTTGCTCAGTGACTTGCTGTGGAATGCAATCACCTTCTCTTCCCCACCCCCCCCCCCCTTGGACTTGAGAGAGTACTGCGCCAAGGCCAGTGTTGCTTGCGTCTGTATCTAGGATGAACAGGCCATCGGCAGTTGGGAAGGCCAAAATGGGAACTGTTGTCGGCAAGGTTTTTAGCCGGCAAAATGCATCCTCACACTCGCTGGTCCACCGGAATTCTCTTTGGCCCTCACTTAGCTTGGGTCTGGGAATGTCAGCAAAGCCACGGACAAAGCGTCTATAGTAAGAGCAGAGACCCAGGAAGCTTTTGACATCCTTTGCTGTCCGTGGAGAGGGTCAAGTACGTACAGCCTCGACCTTCTTGGCATAGGTAGATACGCCATGATTGCTCACCACACGGCCAAGAAAAGGAACGGATTGCTGAAGGAGAATGCACTTCTTGGGGCTCAGTTTGAGGCCTGCATCACATAATTGTTGTAATAAAGTGCGGAGTCTCTTAATCGCTTCTCCAAACTCTCTACCATGGACTATGATGTCATCTAAAAAGAGGAGACACCTCCCATGGTAAGCTCGACAA
>NC_090894.1:5945165-5985165 GCF_036669925.1 Montipora capricornis
GGAACTGGCGATTTAGCCTTTGTCATGTCCTTTACAGTGGGACAAAAATCCTCTGTGTTTAGATTGATTAGTGGTCCAAAATTAACTTCACCATCATTGTAATGCTCCATTTTGCTAATATGACTAGTTTACCACCGCTGCCACCAGTGTAACGAGCCGAATCAAACAACAGTTTTCTCGCCAAACATGCACATGTATTTTTATATTCATGTATTTGACCACTAACTCTCTGGAGAGATCCTATTACAACCGCGTGGCAGTAATGCAACAAGGAAGCAAGTCACAACTAGAATAATGTCGCGCAGCAGTTCCGTCACAATATACTTGGTAAAATGGAAAACAGATGCAACATCAAATTAATTAACAAATTATTTTTGATAATTTTACCCACCAGCCCTTGTGGCAAGACCTTGCTAACAAAAGGAACAAGGTCATCTTGTAACCAGGGGATGATGGTAGATGATGGCAAAGCTTGGCTGATAGAACCCAAGAGGGACTCCAGCTTTCCTTCAGTAAACTGCGGTATGAACTGGGTCTAAGATCACAAAGCATGATAACAAATTGTTTAAATAAACACTAATTTTATGATTAAAATTAATGTTCTTGTATGTGGGAATAAAATGCACATAAAGTTGGTCGGCAGGACTGGAAAATTAAGATGCAAAAGTTGAAAGACATAAAAAGCCAGCCATATCAATGTTGGTTGATTTACACGGCTTAATAATTAAAAGAACAAAAAAAAAACAGTTGTGTAAAAGTGAGATGATCAAGTCAATCAGAATACATACAAGTTGATTCAATCAGCACATCAGTTTAGTAGAAAGAGTACAGAACATTGTACTGTAGAATGGGAGGTGCTTTACTGTCAAGTTAAAATGAGAAAGGAAAATTCTGACTTTAAAACAAAACACCCTCTGGAATGTTTTTTTTTTTATGGAGCCCTCAAAATCCTTATTGTACTGGATAATCCACAAACTGACAATGTACGACATGTACATGTATATGCTTGACTGAGCATCTTAAGGGGTGATTACCTGATGTCTTCTCCAAATAATCACTGCACTTGTGACTTTACCAGATAACAGACACTTTATAAGCTCTGCAAGTAGGTCTGCAGTGACAAAGTACTGCCACTGTGTTCCACTGAGGATTGAAGAATTCAAAACAGGGATTGAAATTGGGCTTGAAATTTAATACCATCTGTCAATCCTTACTTCAATCAATTCCCCCATTGGAGCTTCACACTTCACTCTAAATAAGAAATGCTTGGTACTCTTGGAGAGATTTTGGTTGGTCCTCGGTTTTAAACACAAGGTTCCTCTAATAAACTATCATCTTCAGCCTCAACTTCGGCATGCTCGTTTTGCCACATAATGCCACCCTTGATTGCCTTACACTGGCCACTGGCTAGGGTTAGAGTTACATTTAAGTTCATCATTACTTCACAGTAATCCATGGTACGATGCGGAAATATCTCGTGGATCTGATAACTTTCAAGGCTAACTCCATGTACCAAATGAGATCTAATAAGTTTCTCGTGTCCCCAACAAGTGTCAAAACAAGACTCAGCGATAGAGCCTTTCTGGCTCTGACTCCACCCTGGACTTCCCCCATTTGAGAAGTAAAATAGTTTGGCGTTAGACAGAGTAAAATCTACTAAATCCCACTCCTAGGAGTCAATGGGTTAAATATGTTATTTTATCATATACAGTGTAAACACCAATGAAATACCAAGTGAGCTTTCCCACAAAAACATGATATCTTCATATCTCCACACAAGAAAAGATCACTCTTTTTATGGTTACATAATTATAAAAACCGCGTCTTTTGATGCCTTACATGATTTACATGTAGTATTTCATTGGTGTTTATATAATAAATAGAATATTACATGGCCGTCTGGAGATACAAAATTTCTCTTCTTGTGTTGAAAAATATTTTCTAATTGTTAAATCGAACTGGCAAACAATGTAATGTTAACCCATTGACCACGGGGAGTGAAACTTAACAGATCTTACTCTGTCTAATGCCAAATGATTTAACTTCTCAAATGGGGGCATCCTAGGGCCTTTGGGTTAAGCATGTCCCCTTCATGAAACTTTTCCTTGACTAAGGAAATACAAGAATACATGCATTCTATCTATTGAGGTGTAAATGAGATGCAATGTGTTTTCTGCAATATGGCACTTTAAACGTTCTAATTTATGTGAAATTTTATGGGTTTTTAATGCACAAAAAATACCAGCAAACCTGAAATTTTCAATTCCATAGGCCATTTCAAATGTTGCTAGTCTATCAAGAGCTTCCAGGACCTTTACAGAGAGAACAACACACAAACATGCTTACAATTTCCAACAAACCTTCACTGAAAAAACAACAAAATAATATTACTTTAAAAAGGCTCTGGTTTGCCCAGTACACAGTGCCTGAATTAGTTCACTTTTATGCCTCTTCTTTCAATACATGTCATCATACTGTACAAGTAGGATTTTCCCTTAATTATCATGGTAAGAATTTTGCTTGAGTGAAAAAGGTTGACACACCGAAAAACAAATAGCACTGGAGGAAAATACGGGTTTGTTTTTCATGTAAATTTTATTATGATTCATCAAGACTTGAATTAATTATGTACAGGCAGTCTTAATAATTATAATATTTTATACTTTTGCACGTTTCACTGTACCAACCTCTGTTAATAAATGAGATGGCATTCCACAAATACCTTCCTTTTTATCCTGATCTAGGGAAATCTAAGCAAAAAAGAGTTGAAATGGTAGTGTGGTGAGAAAGGGCACATGTATATGCACATAGGGAAGACATAGATCATTTAATCCATTGAAGAGGCCCTGACAGGGGGGGGCGGGGGGTCCCATGTCGTTTGTCTGAATTTTAAAATCACTCGTGACGGGGTTTAATCGGCTCATTCTCGGCCTTGACGTCACTGTCGGAATTTTGCTGGGAAAGGATGTCTTTTCTCGGAAGAATTTCATTTTATGTGCTGTCGCTACTGTTTGGACCATGTCGCTTAATTGTCGGAATTTACCCTGTCAGGGCCTCATTGAATCCTGGGAGTGAGACTTAACAGATTTTACTCAGTCTAAGCCAGACGATTTTACTCGCTACATGTAACTGGGGGCACATCCTAAGGTGTTTAAATGTCAATGCATTAATTAAGTGCAAATTTTAGTCTTTGGGGAGTACATAGCAGTAAAAAGCAATCATATTTTATTTCAGAATTGACACAAACTTTCTAAACAGGTATTGAATTACAGGGTTCAAGAATAGGAAGTTCACTAGCTCAAGAGCTGAATAGAGTGGTGGATACGACATTAGGTAAGTGATCATTCCACAATCCTGACCAAGACATTAAGTCTTCAGCAGGCTTACCCTCTTCCTTGCATAGCTAAGCAAATCAAATGTTTCCTCAAGAGAAGAAAGGGCAGCTTGGAGGCAACATCTACACACATACTCATCATCCTGAAATGGACCAAACACCGCCAGAAATGATTTTCGAAGGAAGGAAAAGAACACACTAATTGCTATCAATTTCTTCTTCTTTTGGGAAAATGCTTAATCCAAATTAACGGTTTTTTATTGTACCAGCTACATGTAAAGCTCTAATTTGTTTCAGAAATACTCAACATTGCAGATGTAATGATAGACAATTTTGAATTTGCCTTGAAACAGCAGAATATATAGTTTTTTTTTTCTCAATGATCAACGTGTGATTGCACTTTTTGGTCACTATCCGCAGCACTCTCCTTGTTCACTATCAACTACCAAAATAGCAAAAGGCAAGCTAACGTGGTACCAAATCACTAGATGATCAATGTGGACATCTTCTTGGGTTTGGAAGAGTATTGGGTGGAAGTACAACCTCCATGCAAATTTGTTTTCACATGATCCAACCTTACATACTTACATGTAACACATTTCACATATGCAATCATGCGTAAAAACTGGTACAAATTAAATTAATACAACATCTTTATTTAGTCAAGCAGCTTAGGTAAAAAGGGCAACTACCAGAATGTATAACTGGCATGGAAATCATAGCAATTTTCACTTCAAGGGAATGTCTTTCTTTATTGAATACAGCGAAACCAGACAGTCTGATTGAGTATATTTCTGTTTCAGAATAACATATATGGAGAGATCAGAGGAACCTTCAAAATACCCCTCTGAATTTAAATAAGGTCTGGGAGCCCAGGCTGCTGCTTCTTTGCCCTTTTTTTTAAAAATGAAATACACAAGTAAAACTATAATTAAAACCTTTATTTGAGAAAAGCAGTTCTTTAACTTGCTGAGGGAAAATTCTTCCTCTGCTGTTCCTTTATCATTATTATTCCAAGGCGACACTTTATCGAGCAGCCAATTTGCCTTCACTTTGTACACCAGCTGAATGAATAACAGGAAGAACCACTTGACAAGAATACACGTTTCTTAATAACATTGCCATTTTTAAATTCTACCTTTTGATTAAATGTCAATTGAATCTGAAATGTGTTTCGATTTTACTGCAGCTAAATGCAATAGGCCATTTGCAGGATTCAGTGACATGTCACTCTTTGACGCCATCCTTCATGCAAGCTCATAGAGGAATACTACTTTGTTGTAAAAACAAATTTAAAGCACTTCCCACCCGAAAAAAACCGATAGGAGCTCGAAAAGAATTTTGCACTTTAAAATCACACACAGTGACTCTACAGAGCCTTTGGCTCTGGAATGCTTGCGTCCCAGTGCCATTGCAAACAAAGACATCCAGCCATGTGACTAGATCCTGCAAAGGGCCTATTTTAAGGCATCATCTGCAGGGTGGCTGCAAGGACTTATTGCTTGCCTCTTGGCTTTTGAGCTTATCTTTGCAGATCTTTTGTTTGGCTGCCTTTGTTTAGCGGATTCCAGCTCCCATCCCTTCCAGCCATTTCTCACTTTGGGGCATTGGTTTAAAGTATGGGGTCAGGTGAGTAAGTTCCACTGAGTTCAGTGTGATGGTGTTTGTTGGTGGCTGCATGCAGGCGTGGTTCCTGTGCACAGAATTGCCAAGGATAGCTCCCTGCTCGGCCTGAATTTGCTCAGGCTCCCTGCCAACCTTTAAGGGACCAGTCCCCAAGCTCATCTGTTGGTGATGATTTTAACATCACAGAAACCAGTAACCAAGTCTGACCAATAATATTATTAAGAAAACTACATAGAACCAGGTCTATTATTCTTTGATTATAAGCAATAACCAGGTGCAAGTAAAATTGGGTAGACTGAAGATTTAGATGGAAAATCAATCATGATAGTGCCTGCTATCTTAGCTACATGTACAGTGCTGTGATTAACAAACACCTGGGGAAAGTGGGGGGAAGGGGGGGCACAGATTGAAGCTCTTGGTCAATTGACAAACCAGCCAGGATGAAACTTGGCACATGCATCATTGAGTTATGGAGAAGCAATGTTGTCAAAATTTATGGTAATATTGCGAAGGTGATGACCAGCTTAAAGCATCATTTTAGTGTCACATGTCTAAGGCACGGCAACATCTTTGTGTTACCTCAATATCCAAGTTAAACTGCTGTGCAAATTTCAGGGCCTCACTGAACTTTTGTTTGTGAAGTAACCTTGACAGTCTAAGAAAAAACCATTCAGAGTCAAATGCATCAACAAAAGCAAAGCTGACACAAAACAAAAATCAGATCTGCCATTCAATAGACTCTTTATTTGCTCAAAGTGTAGTCAAAGACTATTTTATTAAATGAGCAGACAGCATAACTACGCACAGTGTATAAAGAAAACTGGATTAATCCATGAGTTGATAGCCTCAAGTTAGTCCACTTCAAAATCTGTTGGATTCCAGGCCCTTCAGATGGATAAGTGTTACCTTCTATAATAACTTGTTTTAACAACAGACCATATTATAAATTCATGTACATGTAAACTATGGAATCCATCTAACACTTCATATTTTCTCTGTCAAACACGTTTGATAGTTGGGAATTTAACGCACAATAGAGACAGTATAATATAGCTTTGGCACATAATCCCTTCCTACTAGACAGTTTAAAAGAATAAATCTAGAAAAATGTTTAATTAAATTTTGATTTTGCTTAAACAAGAAAGCCATGAAGTTTGTTATGATGGTGTAAAAACCCACTGCTGTTGTCTACTGCTAATCGAGCTTGAATGGGCTTTGTACTATCATAATGCCATTTCAAGAGTTTGGTAGAATTACACAGTGCTTTTATAAAGAGGAGCCAGAAAGTGAATTAAAAATGCCGAAGTAACAAGTTAATTGGAACACCAAACCAAATATCCACACAATTGGGAAACGAAGTGCTTGCATTCAATTTAGGTTTAAAAGTTTGGAGAACAAGACAATTTTCTTCTGTGTTACCTGTTCTCTGGAAGAGCTTCTGTGAGAGACCTGATCCTCAAGCAGGAAATGGGTTCTGTTTCACTTTATTTGAGAAAAGTTACAAGCAAAGGAATAAAGCCAGATAAAATAATTTATTACGAATTAGGAAAGTATTTACATGTACATCAAGGAGACACCAACCACCTTATCTGGATAATTATAAGCAAGTCTCTCTTACACTGGCACCTGAAAAATTAAGGTGGTTTCAATGGAATTCAAACCCAAGACCTAGCTTTGTCATCCCCATTACTAACAATGTTTTTCTAACAGAGCTATGAAGCAACTCACATGGTATTTTTTGCTAAACAGGGTTTGCTCAAGTCCATGTAAAACCAGCAACTGTTTTCTGACCAGTGTAAGTTGTTAAAAGTATGCAGTTTGTGCTGTTGGTATCCCAGCCATTTTAGTCACACAAAATCCTGTGGTTCTTTAGCAGACAGTATAAATAAAAGAGGCTACAGGTAGCCTACACTTTGTTTGAAGGAATTACATTAGCCAATTTTCTTTAAAGTTCACAGCATTTCAGTGATTTTTTATGTTACAATATCTTAGTCAATATCCAGTTTAATTCTGTAGTCCGAAGTCCAATGTGCAAAGTCCACATTCCATGACCCAACTATATGGCTTTTATGAGCGATCATAGAATAGTTGTTCACATTTAAAACTGTTGTTGACGGCACTGATTCCAATCAAAACCAGTAAACAGATGCTTTACAAGTTTCTACAATGGTATTTTAAAATATTTAATACTTTTAACAATACCAGGAGAATAATGAAAATAAGGAATTAGCCTGGTAAGATGTGTTGCTGATGAGTCATACAATAACCGGATATTGCATTGTGTGCAACAACAACACAAAAGTCGTTTCCGGTCATGCACGCAATTCTTTATTACATATTTCCCCCCGTTAATCTGTCATAATGGTCTACCGGGATCTTGTGTACTAAAGGCATCTGTCAGTCGACTCTATGATGGCAGACATGTTGATTGACAGTTGGCCAAGATGGCGCTCGAGACTCACTGACAGCCAACACATCAGCCGATATGTCCATCGCCTCTCGGTTGATATGTGGTCGACATGCATGTAGATCTATCGCCTCCAACGCTCCGCCAACACTTGGCCGATACTCTACCAACACTTTGTCAACAATAATTTATTGACTGACATGCCAAACAACAGTTGGCCAAAATATCAGCTGACACGAAGCCAATATCAGCATGCGTGTCGGTCACTCGTCACCAAGGCTTGCCAGATACTCTACCGACACTTGGTCAACTGTATCAGCAGACACGTCAATGGACAACTCTCAAATGGTCGACATATCAGCCATTTGAGAGCTGCCCTAAACTTTTTTTCCAATGTACAGGCAAGTGCATAGAGTGAAATCACTTTACATTCTGACACTAACAACACTCTTTTTCAATGTCAGTTTAAGCGCTTTGCTTCACTTCAACATTTCGAGATTGGAAACCTCTAGACATTCAGAACTGTGAGGATTAGGGGTGCATGTGTGGGGGGAAAGAGGGGAAGGGCGGATTGTTGCGGAAATGCACACATGCGAAACATTCACAATTAGCGACACAATATTCTTTGGCAAAGCTGACATATCAGCCACCAGTTGGTCGATATGTTGGACATGCATTGACCAACATAGCGGCAAACAGTCAACTGGCACTCAGCCATCAGATGACCAGAACTGACTCAAATGTCAGCCGATATACCACCAACAGTCAACTGGTATGCCGCCGACAGTTTCTCATTTCATTAACAGTCAAAGAGTTGGCTGATAGTGGCCACCGATAGTCTAAAACCCGAAGGACATGTCCACAAACACTCGACCACTTGTTGGTTGACATGTTGGCCAAGTATTGACTGAGATATCCGTCGAGTCACGGGCAACAAAGTGGTCAAGCAGGGTTTATACTCTTTTAAGCTCTTCAAATTCCATGACTTTTTCCATGACCATGAGCTTTCCATGACCTTAAGTTTAGCTGTCACGGAAGAAAATTTCCAAAAATGTCCCTATTTAGGATATTTTCTCACATAACTTAGTTTGAATAAATTAACGATCTCTGTCCGCCAAACGTCCAAATATTTGATAGAAATGCGCCTTTATTTCATTTCATCCTTGCTTTGAGAACCCCAATGATTCATCTTCTATTATTTTTTAATTATAATTTTCTTTGACCACAAAATTCCATGACTTTCCATGACTGGAAAATTAAATTCTTAAATTCCATGACTTTCCAGGTTTTCCATGACCCATACAAACCCTGTTGAGTATTGGGCAATATAGCAACTGATATTTGGCCGAAAGTGTAGGTTGAATATAGAAAGACAGATGTCTTACGTAAACATGACCCGTCTTCCATGGTTTAGTGGTCATACACTGTACCAAGTTCAAATCTTACTTGGGCTGCCTTCTCTGAAAGTGACTCTCCTTGGCAAAGAAATCTCCTGCATGCATAGCAAATAGCAAAACCGCAAGCCCAAAAAAGTCCAAAGTCCAAAATCAGAGCCGAATCCTATACTTAGTTCTTCGAACAAAGTAATAATTAACCATTTGTGTTAAACAAAGTGTAGCGTCAAATTAACAGTTTTACAGACTTACAGGTGGATACACAGTCATGGCATATAAGCAAATGGATATAGAGTGTAAAATGTGACCAAAATAATAATGCAGAATTACTCTTAGACTAAGTATCTGTGAGCCATATTGAGAATAAAATAACTTCTATATAAATGACATGATTGTGGGTGTCACCTGGTTGCCTGGATGTCACAGAGACCTTCAATAAAGTAGATAGACTCCTACAAACACCAAAGACATTTTGAAAATTTAGGGCTTAATTTCTCACCCCCAGCCATCCTATCTCATGTCAAAAGTTTGTGATGTACCTGATTTTAATCTTAATTTACTGAAATCTAGGATTTGTAGTACATGTAAGTATAACAAAGCAGTGGACTGTATCAGTGGCAATCAACCTGCTTGTTTTTTGGACAGTGAAACCCAACTTAGTTGTTACAACAGGGTCCTTTGGAACAAAAAAAAAACTAGGGTGGCACAACTATAATTTACTGTGAATTTATAGATTTATTGGGAATCAACATGTTGAACATCTCATTTTCCACAGCATCTCCATTAAGTGCTTCCTTAACTCCATGTAGCTGGCAGGATATTTTATTGCAGGATTATTTAAATATACAGGCTAAAATCGATGGTTGCTTCATTGTATTTTGGCTGCGAAGATTTCAAAACTACTAGTCCCCATGCCAGTCTCAGCCGACTTGCAGCCAAAACCATCGTACCCGCCAGTGTTTAAATAACCCTGCAATAAAAATTAATATGCTGCACGTTACATGTATGCAGACTAGTGCTTCGTCCAATCAAATCTATGCTTCACCCAAAAACACTAGATAAATTAACTTGACAATACTTTGTTTAAGTATATGAAGAACACAAAATTTAGGAAAACATTATCAAACCTGAGTTGATGGACACTGGGCCAAAAATGAGAAAAAGGAAACTTCAAGAGAATACATCTGCTTCATGGATGGAAATGCATACACTTGAAAGTAACGTGCCTACAATAAACAATCATGACTTGACAAAGAACAGTAATTTCAATACAACTATAAATTATTCATATTTACCACAAGATCAAAAGGAAGAGAACAAATGCCAGAAATGAATGGAAGGGTTTCTAGAAAAACTATGGAGCTGCATCTATGGGAGAGTAGTGTAACACAAACATTTTTTTGGGATCAAACAGCAACTCCCAAGCTGACCTTGAAAGTTAATAAATTCAAGGATTCAGTGTATTGGCCTGACTGTACGAAAGTGCCCTGGAACATTTTACTGTCACACCTGCAGGATGTAACAAACTTTTGTTGCCAGTTATGGGTTTGTCATTCCTGATAGTTCACAAGTTCATGACCCAGAGATGTGCATGAGTTGATTTCGGACTAGTGGTTGTTGGAAGGTGGGGCTAGACCTCTTGTGGCAAGATGAGTCAGCTTCCTGGGCTAAGAAAACTATCGGTACAAAATTTGAAGCCCATATGCACGGATACTTTGAGTTGGTCAGCCCAGCAAAACCTGGAACTCTCATAGAAAGCTTGATGGTTGCTGCACCAATACTGCGGAACTCTTTACCTCTTGAAGGTAGTAGGAAGTCACCTTCAATTAATTCAAATTAAGGTAAAGCACTTTTGCACTTTAGGGAGTAGTGCTATTATATATAATTGATGTAGTAGTGGCATCCATGTCTCAAAGAGGCGATAGTTAGCCCTGGGGATTTGGGCAGGATCTTGTATGTGTGGTGCAGAAGTGCCACGTGCCTTGTGACGTGCCAGACTTGCCTTGCCTCGCTTCTTCTTAACTTCTGGGGTGGAGGTCAGAGTCAGGGTGTTGGCAGATGGCAGATATGATGTTCACCAAGCCCGCCAACGTTTTCATGTGAAGGGCAAGAATTCTCGATGACCCTCCAGAGGGAGTTTCTGTGGTGGCAATCAGTGAGTTCCTCACAGCAAAAGCTACGTGTACTGCCTCACCTCGTCCTGGGACAGGCCTTACCAGAAGAAAGTGTAGTCTCTTTCCATAAGTGACCCACTGTCAGCCAGTCGGGTTTCCTGACAGAAGACATCTTTGTTGAGTCGTGCCAGCTACTTGTTGATGATGGCAGTCTTGCGGGAGTCATCCATTAGCTGAAGGTCAGCGGAGAGACCAGGGCACATGGTGCGAATGTTCCAGCTTGCGATTGGAAGAGTTGGAGGCTTTGTAGTTTTTTGCTTTTGACTGCTTAGTGCAAGTACTTGCTCCCTTCTCGGGAGGGTCCACTAAGCCCTACGCACCCAGTAGAGCAGACAAGCAATGACGGGGCGGCACCTTACTGGTTGGGGGCTGCCCAGCTTGAGGCGGGCAGTAGCCACCCAATGAAGCTATGAGGGCTTCTCCCACCGCCAGACGACCCCTAGCACTCCTTGTTACGCCATTCAGTCAGAGCTTAGAACCAGTAAACTGCCTAGTCCTGTGTTGTGCCGGAGTCTTGCAACACCGCTGGAGTGCCCTCTCCAGTTTGCACTAAGGCCTGAGCGGGAAGATAAGGAGATGCTGGGCTGCCCATACGACAGGGTGTAACTGGCTGGGTCCAAGGGAAAGGAAGAACCAACATAACTTGGGGTTTGTTCCACTGCAGAAGCTGCCGGAAGGAAGTGCTGAGCACCTGCCATCCGCCTTAGGGGCTCCACTCCGGATTTGTCCTCCAGGTTTACTCCTGAAGCGTTCCTGAGATCAGGTATAGCCTCAAGGCAGCAGAGGTTTGAAATCAGGGTTTACCTTCCCCTAGATGGGCTGCTTTCACAGGCTAAGAGCCCCATCTACCCTGGACAACTGGTTTTAAGACGCCAGTGGCTTCGCCTTTGCCCCTTCTCCTGTCAGTGGTGCCAGTTCTGCCGCACGGAGGCCAGAAATTGGACTTAGCTGACAATAAATATTATTATTGCATGATATCAAACAAACCCATCTTCACACTTTATCATACATTGCCATTGGCCGACGTGAGAACCACCAACTTGTGATCATCGTCCTTCCTATAAAAGAAAATAAAAATACATTGTACAGTTCCTTCACTGTGAATCATGAATCAAACAAAATGTCCCTTATGTCTGACAGAATGACAATATACAGATTAATCACAACTATCGTTAATCAAAGAGTGACATATCTGGCTTAACAGTCAACATAATGTCTTATTGTTATTTCTTGTTGCTATTCCAAACTATCGGATACATGAGTCACAACAATTTTCATAGTTATGCGGAATCCCACCTTTAAGTGCTAAGTGGCAAACTGCATTTTGGCTTCCACCAATCAAATTTCCGAACATAGCCAGGAAGATCAACTCCGCCTCTGGAAAGTGAATTGCAGCTTTTGTGTAGTTCACAGCTCAAAAACCATTATGATATCGTTTTAGAGGTAAAAAGATTCCTACAGGTTCCATTGCTTTCCATTGGCGTCAACATTGAAATGTGCAAATGTACCGTTGGAACCAAAGATGCTGATTGGTAGGTTACATGTATGTCATACGTGGATGCTGAAATCAATAATTATTATTGATTTCGACATCGCCGGTTTTGGGTCAATTCTTGGCTTGGCATCGCAAATTTGATTGATGGAAGGCAAAACACAGTTTGGCTGTTGGTGCTTGAAGACAAGATTCCGCAGAACCATGAAAATCGTAATGATATAAATGTACATTACTGTTTCGAATTGCTATTGTTAGCTAGAACAAAAACACAATAAGGACCTTCAATGTTCAAAAGGAGTTCTCCTGACAAAGTTACATATACTTGAAAAGTCAATTATTATCCACGACAAGCACAAAACAAATCAGTAAAATATGCAAACTGCACATGCCTTGAAGCCCCAGGTGTCTGAATATTGCTGGAGGGCAAAAGCAGAAAGTCTTCCACAATTAGAAAAGACCAGAATGCAACCATTGTCAAAGATGCCACATTCCACAGACTTAACATGTTCTGCAAATCAATGAATGAAATACACTGTATGACTGTCTATAATTATGACAGCAAGCAAATCAAAAGTTTTCTCACTGCACCAACAAAAGAGAAATACTGCAAGTACTCGAAGGCTTAATAATACACCAACTGTAATCAATAACATAGTGGCGTGGTTGCCTCCTAGCTCTCTCTCGATGGTCTAGCATCCAAAAGCAGAAGTAAGCTGAAGAATGTGAATGCAAAAATAAACTACTAAATATAGAAACATACAGATCCTGAACTGGAACAACAACAGTGAAAAGCGAATGTCATATGCACAACGGGTGCAGTCTCTGGTCCCTTAGGTTTGTCCTCCAAAATGTCACGAGTAAAATAGAAGGACAACTATAAAGCGAAGGCATAAAGAGCAGTGCTACCAGGAAGAACACGAAGGCCAGGTCCTGATTGTGCCAAAATGGGGCACGCTGTTGGCAGCCAGACCTCCTGGGAGGGACAACTGCAGCAGATTCAGATTCAGCACCAGAAGGAACCAAGCAGTCTAGGGAAGTGGCTGGAGTGCAGGGCAGTGGGACAATGGCTGCAGGTATGGGAGGAAGTTTCTGGACAGGTAAAACGTCATGCACAGGTGGTGGAACCTTGGTTTCTTCGTAGGCTGGCTAGTAACCATGTGAGTAACCATGTCGTAGGGACAATGGATTGTCTTGGTGGTAGAATAACAGGGTCTGTATCATCATTGGAGGCTAATGGAGAGGGCTTGTAAAGGCAACAGTGGGATCCCGTGGGGACTGAGCCAAAACCGTCAAGGCCACAGGATAACATTCGGACATAGGCACCAAATAGACTTTACTGCGAAACTGGGAGGTGGTGAACTTCTGGAGCTCTTGATAAGGGTGGTCAAAGTGCACGAGGAGACAGTGTCTCTTAGGACTAGGATCAGTTGTCGGTGACGTTGGGTGACATCGGCAGCAAATGAAATGCCATTGGACTTAGGAGCTTCATCGGTTGACTGTGGCTGGAAGTGTCTAGGGATTGACTTCACAGACTAACAGGTGTGGCAGGATGAAAGTACAAAATCTACGGATTTGTCAACATCTAGAGCAAAGAAGTATCTGCTGTAGAGACGCTTAGTTTGGTACTTTGATGGATGACTAAACCGGATGTGAAGAGCTCTTAAGAGACCATCTAAGACAGAGCGTGGAACAACGGTACGCTCACGAGGGCGTTGGAATGGTTCCTGGTCTCACACAACAAGGAGGCCATCACCAGCGATTAAGACATCCTTAAGGTAGCGTTTAACGTTAATAATTTTGAGAGTGTGTCCTCCGGAGGTGAGGGCACTCCAGCTGGGTAGCCTTCCAAGCAGCACGACTAGTGAAGGGCATCTTGACGCAGCCTTAAAGGACATCACTAACGGAAAGGCTGCGAATAACAGAATCTTCGAGTTCGACGATGAATTTTCAGATTTGGTAACTACAATCCAAGCATTCTTTTGGGTTGCGACTGGCATAATAAGAGGGTAGGTTCTCAACACCAGTGATATGACATGACTGTTGACAGGAAGGTGGTGACTCTCGAACTGCCTGAGAATTCTCCTCTCTTGAGCTTGACATAAGCTTGGACGCAAAGTCTGCTTTCAGAGAGTACTTCAGTTGTGTGTGGTGATTGAATGATATAGGAGGCAAAATGTTTAATCTCCGTGCCAATAGCCAGGGCTTCAATCTCGCAAGGCAACCAAGTTACTTGATGCTTACAAAGTTTGCCACTGAAAAATCCAGCTAAGAGCAGCTTCTCATTGCGGTGTACATACAGTGTGGCTGCAATGCCTCTATTTTTAATGGAGCCATCAATCACTATCCATAAGGCATCTTTTGGATGGGGAATGGTGATGGTCCGGTGGCTTTCCAATGCACGTTGAGCAGTTTTAAAGGTCAGCACTAATTCATCAGACCACGCAATTTTTTCTCTGGATTCTTTCCCTGCAGTCTTTTCCTTGTACCTTGTAAGCTCCGATAAAAGAGCGCAGGCCTTGCACTGTTGAAGGTGGCTTGACCGAGGATAGTGCGGCCATTTGTGGGGGCTAGCTTGCAGGGTTCCATTAGATCACACCCAGCTCGGCACGGTGGCCTTTCTGGGGCAGATAATAGTTTTAGCGGCGGACAAGAGAAGATTGTTCTTTTGGAGGAGGGCAAGAGCTCTGCGCCAATTGCCGAGGACCCCTATGGGGCTGTTTCTCCCAACATACAAGTCGTCAGGAATTTTTGCGACACAGCCCTCTCAAATGAGGTCTCCCAGAAATTGGGACATCAACTCTTCGAGGGAGGTCTCAGACCCAGGCATGCCCATGGCAGAACAAGTGTAGACATGAAGGCCTTTAAATGATGTTGCGACACCACAGTATTTCATAGATGACTTGCCTAGGGGAATCTGATAGAAGGACTTCAGCAAATCAGCGATAACTATATACTTCCACTTCCCTATCTCACACAGCACACCATCAACATTTGGCATGAAGTAGGGTTGAGGCTTACTGTACTCAGCAACTTCTCCGAAGGATGTCACAAGCCTGCTACAGTACCACCATTCAGCTTCTGTACGAAAAACTAGGTGTTTAGATACTCTATATGGACATTGACTAGGCACCCAGCAGGGTCAAGGATTACATGGGGTGAAAAAGGCTTGCAGCTGGCTGGAGAAGGAGAGACAGCACAACATGTGGTGGTAGGTGCGGGTGAGCTGGAGGCTTCAACGGGTATAATGTGTCGAGCCTGGCATAGCTGCTCACCACTCTTCAGAAGAATGGGTGAGTCGGTCGTGTTGGAGACGCGAACGGCATGATCCACTGAGAGAATTTGCTGTGGTGGAGGCCACGCCTCTCCTGGTTTACGTGGCATGTTAGAAGTGCAGTCTATGCTGGGCTCAAGGGCCCATAAGCTGTCGCAGTCAAGGTCAGAAGGGATACTGAACTGAACATACTACTCTGGTAGAACAGTGCAGTTGGGATTGCATAACAGGAAGGATTGTGTACGCCACACATTAGGTTGAGGTGTGTCTGGAGGGGGAGCTGTAGTTGAGAATCTCAGTGTCACCTATCGCAATCTGACATTTGGCAGGGTGAAAACTAGGTCGTTGCGGACCTAGAAGGGGTTACCAGCTAGGATATGGACATCTAGCTGACAAACAACAAGGGCATCTAACGCAAAGGTCCACTGTGCGCGGGTCAGGGAGCAGTGGACTTCGGCAATGACATCCATTGGCGTAACTCCATCAGCCTAATGAGCCATTTGGGAGGCAGGGGTGATGGGGAAACCATACAGCTTGGCGGAGGAGGCACAGACCACGTTGGATGTTGCACCAGTGTCCAGGGTCAGCTGCACAGGTTGTTTGTGATAGAAGGTGTGAAGAACAGGTGACTGGGCTGCTGGCTCTTCAACCTGGGCTGGTGGGACTACAAAGTCACTGGTCTCATCAAAAGGCTTGCACTCATCAACACTGAGGTCTTCAGAGTCATTCATCACCATGCGTGACCGAGCTCACGGTCAACGGTCACGGTCAGGCAGGTAATTACAATCTATCGGGTTGTGAGAAGTATGTGGGTGACCGGCGGTTTTGCAGAGGATGCAGGACAAGAAGGGGCGACGTCGAGGTTGGCCCTGACCATTACTGGAGTTTCACCTTGGTGTGGTAACACCCTCACTGCATGCATGACCAATATCCATATCAGCAAGGAAGAGTCTGCCCTCAAAACTCTTAACATGCCATGATTCTACACCTGTACAAGCATGGCTTTGGTATCTTTAATGCAACGTGACTCATCGAGGCGAGATCCAAAGAGCTTGGGAGATCTCAGGTTTTAGTGAGGCCAGGGTAATTCAGAACCATACTTTTGTTTCACTAAAGGAGAGAGGTCTTCATCGGCAGTTACCTGATCTCCATGGTGTGTTAAGCTGCCCATAGAATGAAGGCAGGCTGTGGCCCCACATTTAGAGGCAGCATGCCTGTGTATTCAGCTGATTGCGAGATGCTCAGGTATCCAAACAGTATTTGTGCTCACTAGGTGGAACACTTTCAGGTCCTTCTGAACGGCAAGTCTACAATATCAGATGAAGGGGTGGCCAAGCTCCCACAGCTCCCAATCACCCAGGAGATTATGAGCCAACCAAAAGTTGCCAATTGAAGGTCACCAAGGCCATCAAGCAGATGTCCAGTGGTAAAGAGGCTGGCGAGGACGGCATCCCCTCGGAGGTATTCAAGTGCACTGGCAACACCCTCACTGCGTGCATGACCAATATCCATATCAGCAAGGAAGAGTCTGCCCTCAAAACTCTTAAGATGCCATGATTCTACACCTGTGCAAGCACATGGGGAACTGTTGCAGGAATCATCGGGGCATCTCATTGTTATCAGCAGCAGGCAACATCCTCAGATCGCATTGTGATCATCAACCATCTTAGGAGTCACGATGCTGGCAACATCCCTGAGAGTCAGTGCGGATTTTGACGTCACACAGCATCACATGGTGTTCTCCCTCAGGCAAGCCCAAGAGAAATGTAGGGAACAAAATATGGACCTCTACACTGTTTTCGAGGATCTCATCGAAGCCATTTGATTCCGTTGGGGAAGAAGGGCTATGTAAGGTCCCTGCGAAGGTTGGTTGCTCTGGCAAGATCATGCAAATCATTTACTCCTTCCACAATGGCATGGTCAGTCTGGCAGTCAAAGATGGTGCCATATGTTATCTGACCAGTTCCCAGTCAAGTCAACAACAGCACAAAACAGGGCTGCCTAATGGTCCCCCTACTCTTCAGCACTGTGTTCTCTGCCATGCTCCACAACGCCTTCAAGGACCGTGAAAGAGGTGTGAGGATCTGGTTCTGTACAGATGAGAGTGTGTTTAACCTCCAGATATTAAACGACAAGACCAAGCTTTGTGGATGATGTTGCAGGATCCACTTTTTTGCAATGATTGCGGCTTGAAAGCTTACTCCTTGGAAGATGCGCAATTCATAGCCAACCAGTTCACCAGGGCCACCGTCCGTTATCAAGATGACAGAAGTGCTTCATCCACCCAGACCGGGCACACCACCCACAAATCCTGTCATCACAATTGGCAATGAACTACTTAAAGTCTCGGCTAAGTTCTGCTATCTGGGTAGGTTTGTCTAGCAGAACACTTAAGTCAAACCTCAAGACATATCACTTGACCTTAGCAAAGACTTGAGATTTTGATAGCCTTCTTGATGCATGTATTTTGATAATATCATGATATATCAAAATACCAACCTCACCACATATCACTTGACCCTACCAAAGACTTGAGATTTTGATAGCCTTCTTGATATTTTGATAATATCATGAGACCCAGAGACAAAGAAAGACAAGTCTAGACAGAAGAAAGGAAAGCATCTTTTTTTATTATAAACCAGAAACATTTCTTTTTAATTTTGAGAAAAACCATTTCCCCTTACAAATCCTTATCCTTTCTACTCTTGCATACATGTACTATCTTGAGCTTGGGCTACCTGTGTTTCAAGCCCTGAGTTCTCTTTGCAACCAACCTTGTCATCCAGAACAACTAAAAAGTGACCATTACTGGATATATCTGCTTTCTCTACACCAGATCCTGGAAGTAAGAGACAAATGGTTTAAACGTTAGCCTTATACTCTCATAGTGTTGGATAACACCTGTGCAGAGAATTTTACCAAAAAATAGTAGGACGTCAACTCCACCATTTGAAATGGTGGACTAAGGGTTACCAGATTTACCAATAAACTGCAATGCGATTATTACTACATTAGTGCAAAGTAGTACCTTTCCGTATGTGCAACTTATTTTCATAAGTTTGATTTGAAAACACTTTGCCCTTACAGGAAAATCTGCATGAAGGGAACTCAAGAAAATAATTTATACAAATTAATGCAGATTACACAAACCTCCAAGAATGTATGAGCTGATAGAGTCAGTAAGAGTAATCCCATTTTTCTCCTGACATGTCCATACAGCAATGGCTGCATCTCCTTCACCCTTTAATAAATTGTTAATATAATTATTTCATCTGTTGTAAAGTGAAACCAATCGGATGCTGACATGCAGAATCTGGTGCAATCTTGGAAACAATGAACTAAAGTCACTGTGGTGCCTTTGAAACCCTATTCCCCTGCCAAGAGTGTCCTAGCTTCCTCTTGCTGAAGGACGTAAAGCATTAGACACATAATTTATGGTAAATGTTCAGTTTAATAGTATACACCACACAAGTAAATAATGCTTTTCACGCATTGACTGATTGGCTAGCAAGGAGGTGAATTGAAAGTACTGTTCACATCTGAGCAATGGAGAAGGCTTCCCGTTTTGCTTCGGTTGCCAACAAGCAAATTTTATCGATAAATTTACCTTATTATTCGACTTGAGTCAGTGATTACACCAAAGCAATGCACTGTGAGGTAAATATTCACAACTTTCACCAACACTTTTTCAGTGAGTGATTAACTCAAATTTTAGTCACCACCAGAAATACTCCATCGTAAGCTAGTTAGACACCAATAATACCCCACCGACAGCTAGAAGGAAGTGCAGCCCAGTCGTTGGGGCACTTGCCTAGAGATAAGGAGATCCTGGGTTCAAGACCTGTTCTGTCAACTTGTTAAATTTGATCCTGGGTGTCTCCAGTTCAACTTCTTGGTTTGGTTTTTTTTGTTGTTGTTTTTGTTGTTTTTGTTGTTTTTTTCTTTTGACTTGACTGAAAGCGTGCTTGCCCAATCAGGAAGAGGTCAAAGACATTCAACTGCTCAGGCAAGGAATCTACTTGTCCTGGACGACTAGACAAGGGTTTCCTCCAGTACTGATACATAGAAATACACGTACACTGTACTGACTGTTTACAGTCACATCAATGAGCACCCTCGTGGGCAAAGCCCACCAGACATAATTTTATTTTTTTATTTTGTTTTTTTATTCTTTCATCTTTTTGTTTACACAATTAAGGTACTTATAGATGTACAGTGTAGAGTTCTCCCCAAGTTAGCACATGGCAATTTCCTCAGCAAAGAAACACTTGTTTCTCTGACAGGAAACCTGCTGACAAAAGTACATTGTATCTCACACTGGAATGGAGGCTTGTATAGTAGTTGTGGGGATTTGCCGGGAAGGACCTAGTATACATGTAGCAAGGAACTTGTTCCTCAAATTTCTGTACTATGTGTATATTCTCGGAACTCATAACTTGAGCCTTGAAAGTCAATCCACGGTTCTTCAAATCATCCAGGATCAAGCTACGGTACAATGTATGTCCAGAAATGCATAAAGTAATTAGATGCATGCATATTTCAATAAGCATCACAAAAATAATGTCCCCTTGCTCTAATCTCCCAAACATGAACATCACTTGTATCTCGGAACATAGACAATTAATGTCACAAAGTGTCCCCAAATGCTGCTCCTCAAATAAGGATGAACAGCTGGCTGCATTTACCGAAGCTACAAATAACACTAACCTTTACCCTTATTGTTGGAAATACGTAGCAAATGCTTAGACTTAAAGGGACACATTGGTGTTGGATATCAAAACTGGGCGTGTATGAAATTACTTCCATTTCTGGACGTACAGTGTGCCAGGATCAAGAATCAAGCGCATAGTCAAGATTGTCCAATTACATTAATTGACCAGTACTGTGTGGTTGGCCATACCCAACGACTCTAAGGAATCCATTTAAGATGTGCTGGTGAGGTAACATGGCACAATTCTTTTTGAGAACATAGACAAGAAGAAATCCAAGAAATCCCTTATTTTTGCTTGTGGTATCTGTCTTCTAACATATCCTCCCCACCCTCTTTAAGGTGGCTCAAACCAGTTTCAAAACTTGAAAGAAACATTCTTATTAGAAGGATTGACAATACAACACTTTTAATCACTTGACAGCAATGTTATGGTACCATATTGCTGAACAAGCTGCTGTCATTTGTGTGACATAAAACGTTACTGTGTCAACAGGAAAGCCCTGCAAAAACACCCCATATATTGGCTTTAGCTGCTCATATCTCAAAAACGAACTGCATGACCCCGAAATGTAATCAGCATGCCAAAATGAAACTTTCTGGAAATTGCAAAAAAAATTCTGTGCAGCAGATTCAGAGCCACCTAAAATATTTGAAAATTTAAGGTAGCTCTGAATCTGCTCCACAAATTTTTTTTACACTTTGCAGTTTCATCTTGGCTTGCTGATCACTTTTCTGCAATAAAAAATAGGGGTCGCCGAGTTCGTTTTTCAGATATGAGTAACTAAAGCCCAAAATATAGGGTGTTTTTGCAAGGCTTTCCTGGTGCCATGGTAACTTGTTACGTCACAATTTGGTACCATAACATTGCTGTTACGTGACAAAAGTGTTGTAGTGTCAATCCTTATATTAACAAGGACTCTCAAAAGTGTTGAAACTGGTTTGAGCCACCTTAATTATGAGTTGACTAAAAGACATGCACATGTGTAGAATAAAAGAGTGCAGCACACAGAACATGAAAACAAATTCTCTGTATCTGTTATAAGGGTTTGCTGCTGAACATAAAGTTCTACATTTTGGTACTTAATATTTTGATTTTCTGGGAGATCAAGCTGACAAAGAAGAGCTTACATAAGTGATGAGAGCTGGAGCTTCCCAAACTGATCCAACCGTGAAGCCTGCGACCTTCTTTTCGTGTACTGCCCTCACATCTGCAGACTTCACTTGGATCATCTCTTTCAGCTGCAACAAAATAAATGGCAATAAAGGTAAAGGTCCTTATTTTTACGAGGGTAGCATGTGACGGTCAACTAGAATTGCTGATAAACTTGTGGTCCTTGGTGCGCACTTTTTACCCCCCTTCCCCCCCCCCCCCCCCCCACTTCCTCGGTTGATTCTCTGTTTTACAGAACACAGAACAGAGGAAAGCCGAAACAGACTTCAATCAAATGACGAGGATCAAACTGGCAACCCTTGCAGTTCAGAAAGCCGCACACTAACCAACTTCCCTACAACTGCCTCTGTCAAGGTTTGGACATGCATACATCACATGTTCAACAATTTCCCTCTGGAATCAAAGATTGGCAGTTAAACGTGTTGATAGATCAGTTAATTTGTGCCCAACATTAAGTAAATTTTACAGTCTGATTTTAAAAAAACTCGGGACAAAAAATGAGATTGTTTACCTCAGAAACAGCTTCTAGCCTCCCTCCAACAATGGCTGGGGTGAAGGAGAAATAAATACATGTAATATTGGTAATATTAAATGGTATTATTACTAAATGAAAAAGAGATAAATGTAGCTTGGAAACCAGTGTCATCCAGCTCAGAAACTGGAAAGCCAAGAATGCAGCTCTGAGTTGCAAATTAAAACACAACAGTAGTGTATTATTACTGACTTCATGCCTTACAATCAACTACATGCAGTAACTGCAGCTCAATGGAAGATAATAGAAAATAAAATACATAATTGCTGCGGTCTCAAGGGTCAATCAAGTGCAAATTAGCACAAAGTAAAGAACCATTACTGGGGACCTCATAAATGGATGCAAGCAAGCAAGGAGTTGGGATAAAGAATGTAAGGTGTGTGAGAGAAGGCATACAGTAGGTAACCAGCATTGCAAACTATAGCACCATTCGCGAAGTTGAGGTTAGGGAATGCAGACGACGGCAGTTGCCAAGTGCTGTGTATATTACATACGCTCTTGACTGTTTGTCTCGAACAAGAAGAGCATCTGCCAAGAGATACATTAAAGTCTTTTTACTTCAACAGTAACTACAGTTGTTCATCTAGAGATGGCATTCCCACTACCTTCCACAGATTTCTTGAATGCATTCAGCCAAATGGTGGCTACTAGGTATTAACGATAATGGGACTAACTTCACCAGAGCTGAGAAGGAGCTTTGATAATGCAACTGCTTCAATCAATGGAGAAAAGGAGGATTACAGATGATGCAGCAAACATGGGGACCAGGTGGAGGTAAAACCCACCACTCCGTGCTCATTTTGATGTCATGTTTGAATCACAAAATAGACAAGAAGACCCTGAAGACACTGAAGGCAGTATAGTGGGGAATGGGGGACTTAATATTGATGAAAGACAGACTGCAATCAAAGAAACAGGGGCTCTAATGAATGCAAGGGACAAACCCTAGAGACAAACCAGTTCTGACCCTAAACCATTTCTTGTTTGGCCAGCTAGAAAGACAGTAGCCAACTAGGGTGACTGACAAGGTGCTTTGCTCTTTTCTAAACGACTTACTAACAACCATGCCAGCGGTGAGCTACATGAAAATTGAGCCTGCGATTGTTTCATGGAAAGTACAGCAGGGTCAAAGATGGATTCAGAATTGATAAGCAATTCTGAAAACTTAAAAGGTATATTTACCTACCAAAAGAGTGCCAATGCGTGAGAAATGCTCGTGTTGGCATGAGCGTGAGATTGCATTGAAATGTGCGAGAGTCACGCTCAATGCATGAGACTTTGAGGGCTCTGTTGCTGAGAAAAGCTGCATGTTTATTCCCTATTTACTGGAAGTTTCCATTGAATGAGCAGCGGTCAGAGCGAAAGTACATGTACATTCTATATTACAACATTTGATGGCATTCATGAAAAGATAATTATTAAAAAATCACTCGTCCAACGGACGACCTTTGGAGTTCTTACATTCGTACAGACAGGTTTTTAGTCGTCTGGAAAGACTGAACGACTGCGAATGTGGATCCCTGACTTTGTAAAGCCCTACATGTAAGAAACTTCACCACATGGGAACTGGATCTTGTAAAGCATAATGGGATGGAAACGTACTGGTGGTAAAAAAAAAGGTTGATTTCTCTCGATTTTGTGATCGTGAATTTAGCCATAAAGCATATCCAAGATGCTTTTTACGACAATCTCTGAAAATGTTCACAATGGCTACCATAGAGGAAGCCCCGGCCTAGCCTACTGCACATACAGTGTAAATTGTAAGGCACATTTCAATAGTAAACAATATTAAATGAAGGAAAATGTACTCATAATAATATAGGTGTGGTATCACAACATACCATCATTTATCCTCTCCAAACATAGGTTAGAGAACTCAGTAAAGTTACCCGAGGCAGACAGAATGGCCAAATTGGAAGAGCCTTCTGTTGGTAAAATAACACCAGGAATGACAAATACTGTAAATGAGTCAAGGTGTGTCAGTTTGTTCAAATCCATTGGTATCCAATATAGGCAAGCATCCTTATCCTTCAAAAATATACACTCAATTAAGCTGTGCACACTCTTTACATCTGTCCTTGCAAATTATTTTCACCTTTACGGTATGTTTTTGTAAACATCATAGAGAGGAATGTGCGTTCCTTGTTGCTGCTATTTGAGTTCCCATTAAAATCCAGCTCCTGAAAAAGAAAGAAAACAGTTTCATCAATCATTTGACAGTCATTTCAATTTGTAACTTAGCTAGGTCATAAGTCAGAGTATCAGGAAAAATGACAGTCAGCACTTGTCCTTTTAGTGGCTGTGGGTTGTTTTACGAGCTTTCAAAGAGGTTGATGCTCTGTTTGTGGTTGTACATGTACCACTGTGTTCATATTTAACATGAATTTGACACCCCTTCCTTTTCAAGAGAAATCTGTAAAGTGTTCTACATGCCTGTGGTCTCCCATTCCTTGTGTCAGAGCATAGTCATGTACCTACAGTGTATTTCCAAAATCTTTTATTCACTCCTAAAAAACTAGACATACAAATGACTTGTAAGCCAATCTCGGGGAGAACTTCAGGGGTAAGGGCCAGCATAATACAAGTATGTATCAAATTTGATACATGTACATACACTGTACAGTATTATGCCATTTGGACATACATACGTCTTCCACTCACCTGAGAAAAAAGTATTTGTCGTGATGCTACATGAAGAAAATGGAAAGTTCCTGACCTGTCAACAAAATTAGACACAGTAAGCTTCTAGAACATACATGTACGTGAAAATTGACAAAGTACAAAGTATGTTCTCCCTGAAGGAGGCGTCAAAAATTTTAGGCCTTGACAATATTAAATTTTGATTTTATGATTAATCAATGACATAGGTTAAGAGAGAAAACAAATAGCTCAATTCCTGGTGGCTTGATGGTCTAGTTGGTAAAATTAATGTAGAGAGATACAGTCTGCATAATGCACAGTCATTGCAGAGGATACATGCAGTACTATAACAGGAGAAGGATCTGAAGGAGCAAAGCTCAGTTAGTCAGTGACGCCCAATTTTGACATCCAACACAAAGTGTCTCCTTAAGTCTAAGCATTTGCTACCTATTTTCAACAATAAGGTAAGGGTAAAGGTTAGCGTTATTTTTAGCTTTGGGTAAATGCAGCAGTTAATCTTTACTTAAAGATCAGCATTTGGGGGACACTTTGTGACATAAATTGTCTGTATTCTGAGACACAAGTGATGTTGAAGTTGGCGAGAAGAGCAAAGGGACACTTCATGACGCTTATTGAAATCCGCGTGCATCTAATTAGGTGCAAACCTGGACATATCTCTGTACTTTGTATAACAGCCAAAAAAAATTAGCAAGAGAATTCTGTAATCCCTGATGCATATCACTCTGCATTGTCAAAGTTATACAGTATAATATTATTAAAAGTCATAGTCATGCCAACAGCTGTTATCATGAAAATTAGTCTTTCAATAATAATAATAATAATATACATGTAATTTTAATCACTTCATTGAAGTCTAAAGGTTATTTTGCTGAGCACGAGTGCTCCACTAATTGGGGAGACTACAAACAAACTGAAATTGGAATAAATCAAATCAAAAATTAATTAAAATTAATTAATTTAATTAATGTTGGTTTTTGAGGAGAGGATAAAACAGGAGTGTCCGGGGAAAAACCTCTCCGAGCAGAGTCTCTGAGAACCAAAAAAATTCAACCATCGTATGGTGTCAAATCTAGGAATCGATCCCGGGTCACATTGGTGGAAGGCTAGTGCTCTCACCACTGCACTACAACAAGTTGCAAAATTGTTGAGACGCTTCCATTTAAAAAAAACTTTTTCTAGCTTTCAATACCCGCCGTATCTAGAATTTAAAGCTGTCTCACTTCCCTTTCTCTCTCCCCATTTCAATGTTGACTGTTTAATAAGTTTGCAACAATTTTTTTTGTCTTGCTAGCAACACTGATAAAGGGGGGAGGGGGGCTGCAGTGTGAGAGATAATAGGTAAAATAATAATGCCCCAAGAGGGTGAAATGTCTCCACTATTTTTGCAACTTGTTGTAGCCCTGGTCCCTCACTAAGAAAAGCAGAAAAAAGCTTAGCCCACTACTGATTGTGAAGGGACTAATGAACTCACCCCAAACAATACAGTTATGCAATTACATGTATGCTCTACATTTGCCTTCAAAGTGACTATCACCTTAACACAGTTTTCCACTACATTTACATTGTCTTCTTCACAAGTGTCCCAAATACAAATTGTCTTGTTTTTGGAAACTTTAGATTGAAAATTCATTTTTTTATTTACTTTGAAAGACAGAAAAACTGGTTATACTTTGATCCATAACCATGCAATGAAGGGGTTTCTACCAGGTTGACGTCATAGACTGCTTTACATTTTGTTGGTTCTTTGAAAAACAACGATGCAAATTGATTTGTGACACCAACCTGGTATTGAACCCATTCCCCTTCATCGCTCGGCTATGGATCAAAGTATGACCACTTTTTCAGTGTTTCAAAGCAAATAAACAAGTGAATTTTCAATACAAAAAGTTTCTAAAAACAACACAATGTACTTGGAACGGTTTCGAAGAATAAATAAAGTGGAAAACTGTGTCGAGGTGATTGGCACTTTTTAGCACAGATTACAGATCAACATAGCGAATGCCATCACATACCTTTCTCCGATGGCAAGAAACAATGAATCATCACTCCATGCAACACAGTCAATCTCACATTCTGCAAACATAGGAAAAGAAATGATAATAAGTGGTCATACAATAATTATCACAATGATAAAAGTGGAAGCCCACACACTTGAAAGCAGTGGTAACACCTGGGAACACACCTCAAAAGCTCAGGCATTTCCCATAATTGACCTTTATACGTGTACATTTCTTTATATTGCTCGTGATTTTTAAGAAGATGGCGTTGTTTGTTTTCTAACCAAAATAATTTAATAATGGTCCTTGCTATTTCATTACGCATGTCAACAACAGGGTACAGCTGTTTTGTTATCATGGGTGAAACCTTAGAAGTTATAATTGTAAGTTTTATATCATCTTGCATCCTTCTTTGTCAAGAAATAAATATTGTATTTAACACAACAGAGTTTGGTAATTCCTAAAAGAAGTTATGGCTGCAATGAAATTATTGTAGTGTAAAACTTAAAAACAGAGAACGAAATGAAGAGAGGGTTAAATAAGTCAAAATGAAAATCTTACCAATAAAACCCTTCTTCAAAATGGACAAAAAAATTACATAATTTATGTTACACTCTATAAGCTTACATGTACAATAATAATACAGTGCAGCACGGAGATAAGCGAACCAAAATATACGCAAAAAACGCATACGCAAAACGCGTAAAAAAAACGCCGATGCGCGTCAACACATACGCAAAAAGGCTCATTAGTATTTTTTCGGGACATAATTTGCTGATTTAATTTCGCTCGTCTATCAAGACCTTTGTTGCATGTAAAGGGTATTAAACTTCGAAATAATGCCCTGTGGATATTTTCATCGGCGGCATTTGCGGATCAAAATTGATAGTAATCAAAGCGACATACATGTACATGCGTATGTAAATTTTCAACTTGTCGGCAGTCATGCAATTTATTCTTTTGTCCTCGTAAACAATAACAGGAACACCAAAATTACGGGTATGACTAACAAAGGCACAAAGGCGTATACGATACGCAATTTTAGATGCGTCAAAAAAACGCATACACTGTATACGCGTTACGCGTATTGCGTGCGTTAATTTTGCGTCTGCGCTGTTCGCTTATCTCCGAGCGGCACTGTAACTGGAAAAAAAACTGAATATACTGTTGGGCTGACACAGAAAAACAAATGAACTGAAAGTAGGACAGTTGATTAAACAAAAAGCACAGAAAAGAACATAACACATAAAATTAACTGATCAACTCCTCGGGTACCCTTGGATGCCCTAGGATGGGTCTCTCATGTTGTCCGTCTATATTCCACCTGGGATGAACTTACACTGTAGGCAAACATTTTTTCTGCAGGTGTTAAATTCAACCAGTATAAAGACGGCCACAAGACGATAATGCGTCTCAACAAACTACATGTATACAATGTACATGTATGTATCCAGTTTAGTGCATCTTCAACTGACTTGTCGAAATGCATTATGCATCTTGTGCCCATCTTTATACCAGACAAAATAATCTGAATTCAACCTATTGCCATCTCAAATGCCCTAGGACACCCCCAGTTGACATGTACAATTGCCTGGCTTTAGACAGAGTAAAATCTGTTAAGTCTCACTCCCAGGGGTCAATGCCTAAATGGAGGGAACATTTAGGGGACAGCCATTTAATAATAATTTTATGTGTATAAATGGGTACCGGCAAATTTAATGCTAGGGGTAACCCTGCCATGGACTAGCATACCATCCAGGGGGAAGTAGAAATACTCCTAGTCGCTTCATGCTACTGAAACCGGGATGAGCTTCCGCCTGATGGGCCACTTAAAAAAAAGGCTCGTATGCAGACTTTGCCTTTTACCTTTGTATGCTTCTCTAGTATAAAACAGCCATTATTTTTGGATATACATGTACATGTACTTGCCAACCATTTGCTAAAGTACTCTGTATATGAAGCATGGTTAAAATTTCAGCTTACCAAATTTTAATGAAGCGTGAACATCTACACAACTTGCATTAAACAATATCACTTGTGAAGATGCCACAAGACAAAACCCTTCAGGACAGGACGATCCACAGACGTGGGGGCAACTGGTAACCTGGCACATCAAATATTTTATCATTATAAATACAGTATTAATTATAATAAAAGTATTTTCAACTTCATAACTTCATGCCATACAGCAATATTAAACTACAAATAATAAGGGAATAACATGACTTTTTGAGGGAATATTCTTTATTTGCACCCGCATAGTGTCATAGTGGCACTGCACTACAAGGGCGCAAATAAACAATATTCCCGAAAAAAGTCATGTCATTATCATTATTATCAATAAACAAGGCCAAATGATATCAAGAATGCGAGTTTTAATAATACAAGCTAAGTGAATAACGAATTCAAAGTCACTTCAAATCATCATGTAAGTGTTGATTGAACAAGCTATTAAAGAATCAACTCAGTCCAGTGAACTTATTTTAAATTACCGAAAAAATGTGTAAAATCGTCATTAAGGATTCGGTCGCTAAGTAACTGTGAGTTTCAACCAGGCAGAGGTTTCTTTACCCATACCCGTCAGCCCAGCAAGTGCACAAAGAAGAGAGACCTCTGCTAGCAAGGAACATACAAACATAGCTAAACTTCATTTCAATTCCCATTTGAAGAGAAGCATAAATGCATTTATTTTTTTATCCAACCGTATTAGTTATTGTACAAAAAATGCATGAGACAAGTACAAATATTCCACAATATTGTACAGTTAGTTATTTGCACACTTGGTTATTGTACAGTAGAGAACCGGTTTATCTAGTTTAGTTGCTGACGTTGCCCTGCACGCAACCTGCACGCAGGTGGACATTACAAAACAACAAAACAGTGAAACACGAAAAGCCTGAAACAGCGAAACAAAGCACTAAAACACCATGTATGACCCACCATACATTGAATACTAACCGACAAAGGTTGGATTTGAGATTAAATATTGTTTTAGGCCTAATTAGGAATAAAAACGTTATTGTTCCTAATCTCAGTCTTAATCTGAATCCTAATCTTAATCTCACTGAATTAGGAGCAATAATGTTTTAGGCCTAAATAGGCCAAAAATTATATTTAATCTCAAATCCAACCTTTGTTGGTTAGTACTCAATGTATGGTGGGGTCATACATGGTATTTTGGTGCTTTGTTTCATTGTTTCGGTGTTTCACTGTTTCGTGGTTTAGTAATGCCCGTTCTTGGTTGTTTACAATTCATTTGCTAAAAATTTAGTGCAAAAAAAGTTGGATAATAACTAGGTCATTAGATGTTTTGGTGTGAAGTATCGCTGAGTATTTCTACTCGTTGTTTGTATTTTGACTTGCCCTAGCAGGCTCGTCAAATGCAGCACAACTCGAAAAATACTTAGCAATACTACACACCAAAACATTTAATAAGATTTTTTTTTCTCAGTGCGTGAGCGGGCGGAATTCAACAAATCCTGCAACCTGATTGGTTCCGGGAGCGGCCTCTGGGAGCATTTTCAAGACCTCAGTCACAGTTTTTCACTATACAGACCTCCCCGCTGGCAAATAGATATATACATATATCTCCAAACCTGACAAAATTAATTAATTTAATAAATCAGTTAAGTTAAACTGACATAAGGTAAACACATAAGACTGTATTAAATAATTAATTTTATTTATTTAATTTATTCATTTATTAAAAGAGACTACTCATTAATTACTTTTAGTCCGCATTCAGAAAGGTGGGTAAAATATCCAAAAAATTGAAATTCATAAGCTGAAGTGTTATGTTGAGTTAGATACATGTACAATGTATGTATTACGTTGGTTGATACGCATGGTATGACAAGTCTGTTCATTCCTCACAGTGTTGAATTAGGAGACCTTCGTACTATAAACAAATCAAATTCGACATAGGCGTCCGATGTCTTATTTTTCTAAGGGCATCTTATGTAACTTTCAGGATCAAAGCGCGAGACATTTTCGGGCGAAGAAACCCAACTGAATGCAAGGAATCCAACTTACATCTTCCCTGGGTGATACGCTCGCCAAAGTGTCAACTTGATATAACGACGAGCCGCTCTCGTTCCTGGGCCCAAAGTTCACAGTTTCTTCGCCTCCAGCTAAACCCACTTCGACTGAATCCCATGGCATTGTTTCTGATGATACTGATCAGAACTCGCCTTGTACAAATTTTGTGAAATTTCTTATTTCGCGCCACGAAAGGTAAGCTTGTGAGGTAAGCTTCCCAGTAAACCTTGCGCTTCAAAAGCCACAGGCAGACCATCAATTATTAAGCGGGTTCGTGCCAGGATACGACTTGAAATTCACGATGTAGCAAAAATCAATAAAACTTCTTTGACAATAAAAATCTGCGATAAAATGTTATAAAACAACATGGCACGACGTTTCGACGTTTCCAGAATAAGTGGTAACCAGGCGCGTAGCTGAGGTTTTTGGAGGGGTGTTCGTATTGACAGGAATATTTATTAAGAGGGGCTTTTAAATACGAGCGCCGGAGGCGCGAGCCTCTAGGGGGGTCTGGGGGCATGACCCCCAGAAAATGTTGAAATCTAGAGGCCCGGAAATGCTGTGTTCAGCATTGTGCTAGTCAATGTTTCAGACTCGATGGGGTGTAAAATAACAGGTATTTTTAGTCATAACAACAACATTTCCGACGTTTTGTTAACTTGATACCTTCATGCGTACATACCGGCTTTGTACACTAAACGAATTTCACTTGTACCCATTCTCCTAACAATTTAATACTTTCCCGATACTTTTAGCATTTTCTTGCAGGGTAATTTAAAAGCTGCAACGCTCAAAGTTTGTTTTCCATCCCTCCACTATTTGCTAAAAGCTGAAAACCAACAGTTTGTGTTTTCAGTCCTCCATTATTGACCACCAAAGGGGGTTCGTTCGAACCCCTCGAACCCCCCCTCCTACGCGCCTGGTAACAAGGGTTACCCTAACCCTAACTTGGAAGCGACAACGTGTGATCCTTACCGTCTTCCGCATTCCTGGCGCTCAACAACCTGAGCCACGGATCATTAATAGGAAGCTTAAAAGCGCCCCGTTTTTAAGTCACGGTCGGAAACCGGAAGTGCACATTTCACATCCCAGAACAGTATTCTCTCCCAGATATTTTAAACTAATCGTCTGTAATAGTGCAAAGATACTTAGCAAAGTAAATGAGGAAGTGTCAAGAAAAGTTAAAGAGGAAAACTTCCGGTTGCCTTGGCTCAAAATTGCTTAGAGCTTAAGAAGCTGTCCGCGTAAGAACGGATAAGGCAAATTTCCGCACTTCACCGATTTCCTTGATATTTTCAGTGATTGTCGACT
Organism: Montipora capricornis; assembly: GCF_036669925.1. Lineage (NCBI taxonomy): Eukaryota > Metazoa > Cnidaria > Anthozoa > Scleractinia > Acroporidae > Montipora > Montipora capricornis. The sequence continues at coordinate 5,977,288 of NC_090894.1, forward strand.
ACCCTATCCCATGTACAAATATCGCATTTACTTTGATCAATTCCATGCTTTTCATTTTTTTAGAGGACTGTTTCCGAGGTGACCTCTGAACTCCACAATTTGCCGTCCGTAACACCTTCGATCTAGCTGTAAATATCGGACACCAGCAAAGCTCTGCTTTCTATTATGGAAAGCTGATTATTTTATATACTTAAGAGTAACTCTTCTTTAATGCATCACAGGTTCAACGATTGAGTTCTACAAAATATTTACTGAGTTATGAATGTTTCAAAATACCTTATCTTGAGCCGAGAATTTTTTGAGGCGGGAGGTACCTGCGTTTGAAAGCTATTTTCTCAGATGTGGGATGTGATCTAGAGCTAAGACTACTACAGCTGGAAAGTACTTATACAAGGCTAACACATCATAGAATAAAACTTTTGGGCACTCGCTTGCGTAAAAGGGTTCGTTATTTTCACAATTATTCGGCGCTATTTTGACACCAAAGGAACCGCCGTTCCAACTATTTTTTGATCGCAAGTTTGAGAAACATCCTTCTCTTGAGAAAATATTTATATAGATAAGTCAATTACTTCATCCTAAATGCCGTTCAACCTTCAAGATCTTGCATGTACGAAAATTGGCCTGTTTGTGAAGAATAAGCAAGAGAAGACAAGGGAGACTCGTCGTCTACATAATCACTTATGCGCAAATGAAGGGCATTTTTGAGAGGACAAAATTCATTGATATGTGTATGGCCAGGTTTTTTAGGGTTGCTAAGAAAAAAAAAATTTCATCAGTTCCGTGTTCCGTGCTAATTCTGTTAAATTTTTTTTATCAGTTTCTAAGGGAATTACTTGGAAAACAAACATCTTGAGATGTATATTAATACAGGGTAAGGTAATAAATAGAGAATCTCCACAGACGTTTAATTTTGAAAGAAAATCGGCTTTTTTTTCCGTTTACGCCATTTTACCCTTGTACGTTGTGAAAATTTATCAAAGTTTTCGCGAACAAATTGTCTCTTTAATTATCTTAATTAAATTAAATCGAATATGATTGTCGGGAGAGATTTGCAAACAAAACCAAAACAGATTTCATCGACAAGTCTTCGGTGTTCGCTTTAAAATGTCCTCCATCTACTCAGATTGTTCGTTCCACGAACTATTGAAAACGCCATGTGGGTCTAGTAGGGACGAACTTGCGCATGTTTTGCTATCAGAGTGCAATGCAGACATATCTGCCCATTTGGCTGGCTGCCACTCGTCGAAGTGTAGTGACGTTACAGAGGTTAAACTGATCACATCAAGAGCGGGAATCCAGCACTTGTCAAGCTCTCAACTGAAGGGATGGACCATCTGCCCCAGGCACAGACATCTACTGGGACGATTTTGGCGTGGTCCAAGATCCTGCCAATACCCTGACCACACAGGAAAAATTGCAAGTGTGAAGGGCAGCCACGTCATTACCTTCCAAATGGCCGACGAAATAAAGCTTATTTTTCAAAGAAATACTGCTGTCGGATCACGTAAGTACACTTTGGCCTCGGTTAATTCTTGTGGCGAGTCCCGTTTAGCCCTAATACCAGTGATATTTCAGGCTTCAGCTGTTGTTGTTTTTCATTGGTGTATATCTAAAACTAAAATGTACTCCTTTTTACTGTCTAGCAACCAATACCAACTATATATTCTCCGTTGTTTTCGTTTTTTACTAGCCTGAATGGCAAACAATATTGGAGAATATAAAACCAGCGCTGGGCTGCACGTACCATAGTGTGAACTCCTCCGCATAGTTTGTCCCTTTCTGAGTCTTTCTACTACCATTCAGGAATAGTTTACTGTTATTTATCGTACGCATTGTTGTTATTATTTACACATAGCTATCTGCACCACTTGCCGTAAGAAGCATGCTGAGCGACTGGCGGCAACAGGATGGCAGAGCTCTGCTAAAGTCTTGTCTAACCAGGAAGAAGCGGATACTGAGAGGTTTGTTGATTATGTTTATTGCGTTCGAGGTCCTAGACCATGGAAGCAGTTAAGGCAAAGATCACTCAATTTGCGTGGACCCCTTTTTGAATTCTTTTTGAATGATATGACACCAGAATTTCTGCAATCAAGGTTTGTTTATGGTGACAATCAAAGTGCTTACCAATAAGGAATACTGAATACTGAAAACAAATTAGTTCTTCCACAACCGCACCCTGATTATTTGAAGAGAAGTTTTTCGTGCAGAGAAATAGTTAAGCAGGCCATTCTGGAATGTTGAAGAAATTAAAGGATTAAATTAAAGGAAATGTACTATAATAATTATTTAACTGCAGTAAATCCGTAATGTGACCTGCCCAACTGGTGAATTGTGATGATTTTCATTTCCCGATATGGCACTAAGAAGTCCTCTTGCAAAATTTACATACTGACCCCCTTCAACCCAGAGCTAAACAAACATAGTTCCTCCCTCTTTGCAAATGGAAAATTGCCTTAAACCCCCTGGTCTCTTCCCTTCTCTCTACATAAACCGGTCCCTTAATGCCCCTCTTTAGTAATACGGTTAACATGTTTATAAATCCGCGCCTATACCTCACGGCAAAATAGATAATATTTCGATCCTCTAGAGTTGCTAAAGCTGAAGCAAGAACATCCATACGAGCACATGCTGCTGAAATGCAGACAACGCCATTTCGCCAGTTGGAAAACTGTCTACACGTCAGATACATAGAGCGCGGTGTAATGCAAGAGCGATAGGTCCAGGCTTGGCTCCTGAGGAGAAGAAATACCATCGTGTCCGCATTGATATGAGCAAAGTTGATCATTTCGTTGAGTTTATTAATCACCCGTACTTTTATCTTTTATCGGAACTAAGTTACTTAAGCTAGACAGTGACCAGACAATGGAGATGCTAAACGTTGTCCGTACAGTAACTCGTTCTACAATGATTAGTCAGTACATGCAGTTCTGTCAGGAGGAGAGATTTGAACCTGTAAGTCGCACTACCCTCTTCAAGATTCTGGAAGTAAGACAAGCTTCGCAGCGAAAGTCTTTACCAGGCCTCGACAATACGGCCGCTGATGGCTCTGCAGGTTTCCATAAAATTGAATCGATAGTCGATGATCTAGAGAAAGGAGGGATGGACAGGCAATGGTGCACTGAAATCAAGGAAAGGCTAAGGAATGGGAAACGCTATTTGAAAACCAATTTTCGTGTTCATTGCAACCCTGAGGAAGCCTTTTGCCCTGATCATTGTCGCAAGTTCGCACTTAGTGACTAACAAGATCCTGACTTCCAAGAGAAATGCTCCCATCAACACACAGAAAGCTGCAGTGACTGCCAAGACCTTCGAAACGCATTCGATGAAGTCGAAGATAGAATTGAAAGTGCCCTGTGGATTCCTTACAGCAATGAAGAACGAGAAGATCTGCTATACGACTTCAAGCTGGCAAAGGCAGATATCTTGCACTGGAAGGCGCATGTTGTTCGTGAATCCAAATTGTGCGCTGATAATAATGGATTGGGCGATGAAGTTTCTTCAGCAGTTCATGCAGTTCTTACTTACTTAAGATACAGAAAGCGATCGCCGATTTAAACAAATGGGCTAAGGATAACTTCATGACTATTCATCCTGCAAAAACCGAACTAATGTTGTTATCTAAATCAAAATTCATCGGTCCCTTACAAAATATTTGTTTAGGGCCTAATGAGTTGTCCTTTGTTTCTAAAGCTACTTGTTTAGGGATTCATATCGACAACAAACTATCTTGGTCGCCACATGTAAAATCTTTGAGCAAACGTTTTTCAGCAAGAGTGAAGAAACTCAAACACTTAAAAGGTCTCGACAATCGCATATTAGAGTCAATTTGTTTCAAAGGTATCATTCCAAGTATTACGTATTCAATCGCTCTATGGGGATCTTCAAAATCACTTCAGACCCTAGAAGACATTGATATCAGGGCAGCGAGATTTATTCTTAACATAAAGGAATCTACTCTAAGCACTGAAGTCCTGGCAATGACAAAATGGAAGTCATTATCGTACATTTACAAGAAGAGGATTGAAACCATATCTTATCAGGCATTCTACAACAGAGCTCCGGCTGGGATAAGCTCTCTGTTTACTAAACACTCTCCGTTGAGAAATCTCAGGGATAATCTGAAACTTTACGAGCAACGCCCTAAAAGTGACTTCCTTCGTTCTTCTTTCTGTCATCGTGCGTCAATTCTTTGGAATAACTTACCTATGTACTTAAAAAGTAAACCGAACGTTATTTCTTTGAAATCTGCTCTTAAAGCAAAATCCAACATTTTAGATAAAATAACATTTAATGGAATGCAGGGAATTAACAAAGACATTGTAAAATTACATATACTAATGTACTAGCACTATAGTCAATTAACTATCGATTATCTTACTGGGTATTGTATTCTTTCTTATTTATTGTAAATAATTCGATTCGTAAGTTCGTTAACTTAATTTTTTTAAATTTTGTAGATACACTTTAGTTCTAGGTCCACATCAGCTTTTTAGCTGCACTTTTTTATTGACCTACAAGACAAATAAAGGATGTATGTATGTAGCTTAGATATCGAGAAAATCAGTCCGACTGGTTCGGTAAGAGAGGATTGAGTTGGCACATATCGACGGTGATCACAGGCGATCTTGACGTCAGTGGAAAGCTGGAGATGCAGTCATATGCCCATCTGTTTGATGCATACCAACAGGATTGGTTCGCTGTGTGTTCTATTCTAGAAAACATATTAGGAGAACTTAAGGCCAAGAAGCCTCACATCACCCAAGTTTATTTGAGATCAGATGAAGCTGGTTGCTACCATAATAACTCTCTAATCGCTGCAGCAAGGAGAGTTAGTGAACGGGTTGGTGTAGACGTTTGTCGCTATGACGTTTCTGAACCGCAATATGGCAAAGACGTTTGTGATCGGATCTTGTGCCCTATGAAAACATGCATCCGCCGTTTCTGCGACGAAGGACACGACATTCTGACAGCGGGGGACATGGGAAGTGCACTATCTGAACGACCAGTGAAGGGTACCTCCGCAGGTGTTTGTGAGGTTGACGAAGCGAAGTTAACCCTAGAAGTGAACAAAATAGATGGTTTCAGCAAACTGCACAACGTCCAGCTATTGGTGTGTGGAAGTCCTACAGAATTGGGCGTGGCAAGGAAATCTCATTCGACCAGCTGGTGAAAAAAAATCAAGGGGACACCTGTCTCATAGTTAAGGAAGAGTTTTTCCCTTTTCATAATTCACGTGTATACCAAAGCAGGGATTCTGTGGCGGAGGATTCAGATGAAGGCAATCGTCATCACGATTTGGGCAATTCGGACATTGAAATTTTTGAATGTTCGGAGCCTGGGTGTGTGAAGAGTTTTCAGCTGTTTTCAGAACTTGAAGCGCATTTAGATGTAGGGGATCACTGCGTTGAGGCTGAAAGACAGTCAGAAACGCTTTACGATACGATTCCTAGAGATTGGGTAGAGAGATTTACCACAACAGTCAACATCACTGAAGATGAACCTTGCGAACCTGTCCACCAGAGTGAAAGTGAACCGGCGCCCACCACGAGCTGTGTTATTATGGGCTGGGCCCTAACCAAGCAACGAGCAGGATCAACTAGATTCCCCGAGAAAGTTAAAAACTACCTGATGGCAAAGTTTGACCTCGGAGAACAGTCAGGGCTAAAAGCTGACCCTCAGCAAGTTTTCAATGATATGCGGAAGGCAAGAGATGAGCAGAACAGAAGGTTATTTGAGCGAGAAGAGTGGTTGACTAAAAGCCAAGTGCAAGGGTTTTTTTCACGCCTGTCTGCAAACAGAAGAAGACAACAAGCACCCTCACCTGAAGGTGAGCAAAGTTCAAAGGAACTCTTTCTAGAGGAAGAGGAAGAAGAGCGACAGCGGCTGATGGAGCACATCTCAGAGGAACTGAGGCCGCAGCATCCCCTTTCATACGACACCTTCAACTTGTGCGAGTGTGCGAAGAATATAAGCTGCATCAATTTAACGTGACACTGCTCAAGGATATCTTGCGCCATTATGAAGTACCATTTAAATCAAGAGACAGAAAAAAGGAGCTGATAGATCTATTGATGTCATTTGTTCAAGAATGCAAATGTTTTAATTAGAGCACTACTGGCATGTAAGTCCATTCAAATCTCAACAAGTTACATCGTCTGGAAATAAGGAGGCAAAACTTATGCAAACTGAACTGTTTTTGTGCTTGTGTGTGTGTGTTTTGTATTTTTCATTTTTTGATGAATGACTAATAGTTGCAAAGCCATTTGTTGGGTACTGATTGAACCCTTTCAACCTCGTCGAACTCACCATCTTAACTTTCCACGGGTCGTCTAATCCAGACCGCGCCCTGTTTTCTCAAATGACTCGTTTGCCGACATGCCGTAAACGTTCAAATTAAAGACGCAAACTACAGTAAGCTAAACGTACCGTGATATTGCCGGCCAAGAGGTGGTATTTCATGGAAATTTACGATGGAATCAATGCAAATAACATAATTTTTTCCTCTTTGCCCCCGGCTGTTGACTGTTGCGCGACCGGCCCGTACCAAGAACACGGCACTACGTTGTCATGAAAAAGGATTCACTGTGCCCAATGCGATAACCTACTGCACACTAGCTCAGAACATAATTCTGATCATAAACATTATTCTGCACCCAAGTGTATTGGTGAAGAACAGACCACACCAGTTTCGTTGCTAATTTGCGTAAGTGAATATGTAGACGGCGAGTCTCCCTTGTCTTCTCTTGTTTATTCTTCACAAACAGGCCAATTTTCGTACATGCAAGATCTTGAAGGTTGAACGGCATTTAGAATGAAGTAATTGAATTATCTATATAAATATTTTCTCAAGAGAAGAATGTTTCTCAAACTTGCGATCAAAAAATAGTTGGAACGGCGGTTCCTTTGATGTCAAAATGGCGCCGAATAATTGTGAAAATAACGAACCTTTTTACGGCGCCCGCAAGCGAGTGCCCAAAAGTTTTATTCTATGATGTGTTAGCCTTGTATAATTACTTTCCAGCTGTAGTAGTCTTAGCTCTAGATCACGTCTCACAACTGAGAAAATAGCTTTCAAACGCAGGTACCTCCCGCCTAAAAAAATTCTCGGCTCAAGATAAGGTATTTTGAAACATTCATAACCCAGTAAATATTTTGTAGGACTCAATCGTTGAACCTGTGATGCATTAAAGAAGAGTTACTCTTAAATATATAAAATAATCTGCTTTCCATAATAGAAAGCAGAGCTTTGCTGGTGTCCGATATTTACAGCTAGATCGAAGGTGTTACAGACGGCAAATTGTGGAGTTCAGAGGTCACCTCGGAAACAGTCCTCTAAAAAAATGAAAAGCATGGAATCGATCAAAGTAAATGCGATATTTGTACATGGGATAGGGTAGTCGACAATCACTGAAAACATCAAGGAAATCGATGAAGTGCGGAAATTTGCCTTATCCGTTCTTACGTGGACAGCCTCTTAAGCTCCCTAATGTCTTTTCGATCAAAGGACGACGGATACTAACTACGAGGAACGAACGAAGAAGGAACGAGGAAGAAGAAACGACAACTTCATCATTTAGTGACCAAAACAGTGGATCCGCACGGGAAAAACGTCATCACCAGAAAACTAGACAAGAACAAATGGCGACAAAAGTAAGAAAACAATACTGTTATGGAGCATTTGTTTTATTATTCCATCAGGCAGGCATGCAAATACAAGATAATTGTGCTTGAGTGGGTCACATTTGTAACTGATTGTGTAAGCCCAATCCAGTGAATATTTTCCGCCTTTAGGTGGAGTAAACCTTGCCAGGATTGAAACAGGATTCCTAACAACTGGAAATAAAGACAAAAAATATTAATGGAAGTTGAAAGTTG
>NC_090894.1:5995165-5997665 GCF_036669925.1 Montipora capricornis
TAAAGAAAAAGACAAAAGGAGGCTCTGCTCGCAGGGTGAAGAATGACATACATAGAAAATAATCAGTCAAAGGAAGGAAAGACGGTTAAGCAGAACTTTGTTTATTTAATAAATTTCAAACAGTATTACTTTTACGTAAACTTGGCCATGTACAATAAACAAATTTACAAGGGGAGGTCATTTTGCACGGACATGTTGCACCGACACTTTCCAGCGACAAAAAGGTGTGTAGTATACACACTGAGGCGACATGCATCAGAGTCCTGTAGCACGGACAAAATCATTCACAACATTTGCACACTCATGAAAATGTTGCGGGTACATGTTTCAAGGATGTGTTGCAGCGACAAATGCCAGCGACGTGTACCATGAAGTTCAACTTGTTGAACTTCATGGGACACGTCGCGGAGACAAAATAACCCCCAAATTGGTGTTGCGCAATTATAAACCTATCAGTTCAGCAGATGACCATGTCATTACAAAGGCGGCACTTCTTCCTCAGTTATTTAAAGACCCTGAGTGTTGGTCCGGACGGAGTCGAACTCACGACCTCCCGCGTGGCATCCTGGTACGGATGCCGGTAAGGGTAACACGAGGTCGCTTCCACTTTGTCGCTTCCAACTTGTCGCGTTAACCCTAAAGGGAGGGGAACGGGGACTGCCTTGTCGGACTCTCACTGGAGCAGCGCTAGTCTTTGAGGGAGTACTCTTGCAGTTTTGTATCCTTTTGACATTTGCAGTTTACGTTCTTTCCCCCCGCTCCCTCCCCCCCCCCCCAATTTTCCAAGTTGCCGCTTCCAAATTGTTGCTTCCAAGTTGTCGCAGGAGAAGAACAATATGGCAGCCATGTTGACGAAGTTCGCGTGATTGCACGTGCTTTTTCTTCTGTGAAAAGGGCTAGGGTTAGCCTAACCCTAACTTGGAAGCGATAACGTGTGATCCTTACAGGCTTCCGCATTCCTGGTGCTCAACAACCTGAGCCACGGATCATTAATAGGAGGCTTAAAAACGCCCCGTTTTTAAGTCACGGACGGAAACCGGTTGTGCACATTTCACATCCCAGAACAGTAGTCTCTCCCAGATATTTTAAACTAATCGTCTGTAATAGTGCAAAGATACTTAGCAAAGTAAATGGGGAAGTGTCAAGACAAGTTAAAGAGGAAAACTTCCGGTTGCCTTGGCTCAAAATTGCTTAGGGCTTAAGCTCCCTAATGTCTTTACAAAGGACGACGGATACTAACTACGAGGAACGAACGAAGAAGGAACGATGAAGAAGAAACGACAACTTCATCATTTAGTGACCAAAACAGCGGATCCGCACGGGAAAAACTTCATCACCAGAAAACCAGCCAAGAACAAATGGGGACAAAAGTAAGAAAACAATACTGTCATGGAGCATTTGTTTTATTATTGCATCATGCAGGCATGCAAATACGAAATAATTGTGCTTAAGTGGGTCACATTTGTAACTGATTGTGCAAGCCCAATCGAGTGAATATTTTCCAGCTTTAGGTGGAGTAAATCTTGCCAGGAATGAAACAGGGTTCCTAAAAACTGAAAATAAAGACAAAAAATATTAATGGGAGTTGAAAGCTGTGTATTTGGGAGACCCAGGAGCCCAACTGTCATATCAAGTCTATGTTCATGATTTCCAGAGACAGAGCTATTTTAGAAGCTATTTTTTGTAAGCCTAGTAGCCCTAAGTGGAGACAGTCACTCATTTAATGCGATCAGGATCACCTCTGTTCTCCTGAATGTCCTACGACCCATCTCCATCCAAATGGGAATAGGTGCCAATTAAATATTTTAAGCAAGAGCTGATACAACGTAGATTTGATTTTGGTGGTGTACTATATTTCGGCTGGCCAAACCAGCCTTCTACAGGTACAATGAGAGTTTACATTGGATTGCTTCTATGCTTAAAATACTTAGTTTCTCAACTTGTAATTACGCCGATCAGATCAAGCCAGTGATCCAACGTACACCGACAGGAAGATTGTCCGCAGTTGCTTTCTTCAAAACTCTAATGCTAATGTACCTCCCCTAACAACTTGCTGTACACCATAAGCATTTTTCAGTGGGGTGTACATGTGACCTTGTACCGGTGGTCGAGCGAGAAGTAATGCGGCATCACGAAATACTGTCCCCTTATCCTTCTTCTCAAATTCATCATCACTTGTCTCCGGAAATACAGTAGATATAATTGTCATGAAGTGTCCTCTTCAATCGAACATATGCAGTTACGGTAACCCTAACCAAAGAAATACGATACGATGACCATATTGAGAGAGAGAGAGAGAGAGAGAGAGAGAGAGAGAGAGAGAGAGAGAGAGAGAGAGAGAGAGAGAGAGAGAGAGACCTAATTAATCTTTTACATTTTTCGATCCCCTAGCTATACCACAGAGGACAGACTACGACACTGGAGTTCCTCTCCCTACTCTTTGCGAGTAGTGAGTGGGTTCTTTTACGTCCCACTGGGTTGTGAACAGTGAAAGGTTGTG
>NC_090894.1:6005165-6007665 GCF_036669925.1 Montipora capricornis
TCATTCCCAAGTGAAACTACAATGTTGCCATGGCAACTTTTCCTACAGTGCCAAAATGGCGTCTTATGAGCGTAATTTGTCACCCATGATATTAATAGCTAATCAAATGGTATACTCCGGAAATAGGCACGGGAAAGTATTTGATTTTGGACAAAACGCGGGTGAAGTTATTCCCTAATTTCACTCTTCACCATTTGATTACCCATACTAATTTTATGGAATAATAAACATATAAAAATAGACGGTAAATCGATATACTGGAAAGACTGGTATGATGCCGGCATACTAAAAATATATATACGTTTTTCAGCCGTGTTTTCGCAGTTTGAACATACCGTGGACTAATTCCGAATGATGTAATTTCATGACACCCAAAATGCCCAAAAAGAGAACGAAAAAATGAAATAACCACTGAAAACTGTTGAACAACATAAAAGAAACGCAGCAAAAGGAAAGAGAAGCATGGATGGACACAAATTATCTGATAAGATTGAAACGGATTGCCTTGGGGTAATCCTGAAAAAAAAAAATCGGCCCGACGTTTTTCAAAAGGCAAATCGCCCGGATGAAAGTCGCTTGTACTCAGAATGATCATGTGTGTGATGTAACGATAATTTTATTAGTACCTTAAGGAATTCCACATCACCATTTTCGAGTTTTAAACTCGTGATTAACTAAAGATTTGCCCTAAACACCTTAAAATAACGTAACATAACCCGTTTATAACCTCTTATTTTGGGGGCTGTGGTAATAGCTAGCAAACGAAGTAGTATAAGAATGACCACCCTTCTAGCAGAGCCTTTCTTTTGCTTGCTCGATTTTGGCGTTCTCGAGAAAGGCTCTGCATGAATCGAGTAAGATCTTTATTGAATATGCGCTGCATGTTGCCAGGATACAGTCTCGAACCCAAGCCTAATATGCCAGATCTCTCCGCCATGTTGGTTTTTCATGGTACAGCGGGCTCAATTATAACCATCGGTTTTGTCACTAAACGGACGCTCGCACTGGAAAAACCGGTTTGACGAGAGAAAAACAAGATTGACTAGTCCAGAAGTTCGGGCTGCGGCCGCTTCAAAGAGTTGACACGATTGGGGCAGAGCCTCCTTTTCTCCTCCTCAGTAAAGAAAAAGACAAAAGGAGGCTCTGCTCGCAGGGTGAAGAATGACATACATAGAAAATAATCAGTCAAAGGAAGGAAAGACGGTTAAGCAGAACTTTGTTTATTTAATAAATTTCAAACAGTATTACTTTTACGTAAACTTGGCCATGTACAATAAACAAATTTACAAGGGGAGGTCATTTTGCACGGACATGTTGCACCGACACTTTCCAGCGACAAAAAGGTGTGTAGTATACACACTGAGGCGACATGCATCAGAGTCCTGTAGCACGGACAAAATCATTCACAACATTTGCACACTCATGAAAATGTTGCGGGTACATGTTTCAAGGATGTGTTGCAGCGACAAATGCCAGCGACGTGTACCATGAAGTTCAACTTGTTGAACTTCATGGGACACGTCGCGGAGACAAAATAACCCCCAAATTGGTGTTGCGCAATTATAAACCTATCAGTTCAGCAGATGACCATGTCATTACAAAGGCGGCACTTCTTCCTCAGTTATTTAAAGACCCTGAGTGTTGGTCCGGACGGAGTCGAACTCACGACCTCCCGCGTGGCATCCTGGTACGGATGCCGGTAAGGGTAACACGAGGTCGCTTCCACTTTGTCGCTTCCAACTTGTCGCGTTAACCCTAAAGGGAGGGGAACGGGGACTGCCTTGTCGGACTCTCACTGGAGCAGCGCTAGTCTTTGAGGGAGTACTCTTGCAGTTTTGTATCCTTTTGACATTTGCAGTTTACGTTCTTTCCCCCCGCTCCCTCCCCCCCCCCAATTTTCCAAGTTGCCGCTTCCAAATTGTTGCTTCCAAGTTGTCGCAGGAGAAGAACAATATGGCAGCCATGTTGACGAAGTTCGCGTGATTGCACGTGCTTTTTCTTCTGTGAAAAGGGCTAGGGTTAGCCTAACCCTAACTTGGAAGCGATAACGTGTGATCCTTACAGGCTTCCGCATTCCTGGTGCTCAACAACCTGAGCCACGGATCATTAATAGGAGGCCTAAAAACGCCCCGTTTTTAAGTCACGGACGGAAACCGGTTGTCCACATTTCACATCCCAGAACAGTAGTCTCTCCCAGATATTTTAAACTAATCGTCTGTAATAGTGCAAAGATACTTAGCAAAGTAAATGGGGAAGTGTCAAGACAAGTTAAAGAGGAAAACTTCCGGTTGCCTTGGCTCAAAATTGCTTAGGGCTTAAGCTCCCTAATGTCTTTACAAAGGACGACGGATACTAACTACGAGGAACGAACGAAGAAGGAACGATGAAGAAGAAACGACAACTTCATCATTTAGTGACCAAAACAGCGGATCCGCACGGGAAAAACTTCATCACCAGAAAACCAGCCAAGAACAAATGGGGACAAAAGTAAGAAAACAAT
>NC_090894.1:6015165-6017665 GCF_036669925.1 Montipora capricornis
GTTCGTCGTTTCGTGAGCAGCGTTTTCCTGATATCTGCAAGACGGCATTAGGACAAAAAAATAAACATTTCGGAGTGTTCACCAAAACTTGTTGGGGGGGGGAGGGGGGGGAGGGTGGGGTTGATGAGGTAAAGAAGGGGCTTTTTGTGTGAGTGTATATAAACACTCTCAAGGGGGTACCTTAAATAATGAAAACAAAAATTGTCATTAGCCAATGTGTAAAATGGGGTTGACAGGCCTACTTGACTTCCTTGTACGTGGTCTGGTTTCCTCTACCTTTGTCATAATTTTGCTCGCTCGAGGACATATTTGAACAGAAGCCTCTTTTAGGTGCTTCCATTAAGATTTTATTTAGCAATGGTTTTTGTTCTATGAGACTTCAGATTTGGACCTCCATACTACTGTGTGATATATTTTCTTCCAAGAAAATAGTTCTTGATGAGATATTTTTAGTTACTTGGTGTTGATTAATGTGAATGTGACCTTTTGGCCTCATGCTTTGGCATCAATCTAATTCTATTCTCAAACGATAGGCTTGTCGGTGGTAGAAGCGAGTGATTTTGCTTCACGATAAGCTTTGACCTATTAGGTTGTGCCATGTATCAGTGAGACAACTGGCTTTCTAAAAGCTTTGTTTGCCTTGCCTTTTTTCTGCGTTTCCAGGGGGTGCAGGGATGGCGCAGTGGCGAGAGCACTCGCCTCCCACCAATGTGGCCCGGGTTCGATTCACAAACTCGGCGTCACATGTGGGTTGAGTTTGTTGGTTCTCTACTCTGCATCGAGAGGTTTTCTCCGGGTACTCCAGTTTCCCCTCTCCTCAAAAGCCAACATTTTACTTGGTTTGCTTTCATTGTAATTTCAGTTTACACTGTCCCCAATTAGTCTTCCAGCTCTAGAACGACTAGACACTTAAATAACCTTCCTTTCCCTTCCTTTTCCTAGCAGATCGTTATTCTCTTTGGAGGCGTTTTTCTCTTTTTGCCTTAATTTGTTTCACTCGTTCTTCTGACTTCTGCATCGTGTATTGGTTTGTGGACATTTTGGGGGTGTCTCAAATTTTAGGGATACTAAAACGGGGTCCCTGAAAATATTTAATGCAGCAAGTAAGGGTTCTCAATTTTTTTTAGATAATAGATAATTTCTCATCATTTCCAAGTGAAACTACAATGTTGCCATGGCAACTTTTCCTACAGTGCCAAAATGGCGTCTTATGAGCGTAATTTGTCACCCATGATATTAATAGCTAATCAAATGGTATACTCCTGAAATAGGCACGGGAAAGTATTTGATTTTGGACAAAACGCGGGTGAAATTATTCCCTAATTTCACTCTTTACCATTTGATTACCCATACTAATTATATGGAATAATAAACATATAAAAATAGACGGTAAATCGATATACTGGAAAGACTGGTATGATGCCGGCATACTAAAAATATATATACGTTTTTCAGCCGTGTTTTCGCAGTTTGAACATACCGTGGACTAATTCCGAATGATGTAATTTCATGACACCCAAAATGCCCAAAAAGTAGAACGAAAAAATGAAATAACCACTGAAAACTGTTGAACAACATAAAAGAAACGCAGCAAAAGGAAAGAGAAGCATGGATGGACACAAATTATCTGATAAGATTGAAACGGATTGCCTTGGGGTAATCCTGAAAAAAAAAATCGGCCCGACGTTTTTCAAAAGGCAAATCGCCCGGATGAAAGTCGCTTGTACTCAGAATGATCATGTGTGTGATGTAACGATAATTTTATCAGTACCTTAAGGAATTCCACATCACCATTTTCGAGTTTTAAACTCGTGATTAACTAAAGATTTGCCCTAAACACCTTAAAATAACGTAACATAACCCGTTTATAACCTCTTATTTTGGGGGCTGTGGTAATAGCTAGCAAACGAAGTAGTATAAGAATGACCACCCTTCTAGCAGAGCCTTTCTTTTGCTTGCTCGATTTTGGCGTTCTCGAGAAAGGCTCTGCATGAATAGAGTAAGATCTTTATTGAATATGCGCTGCATGTTGCCAGGATACAGTCTCGAACCCAAGCTTAATATGCCAGATCTCTCCGCTTTGTTGGTTTTTCATGGTACAGCGGGCTCAATTATAACCATCGGTTTTGTCACTAAACGGACGCTCGCACTGGAAAAACCGGTTTGACGAGAGAAAAACAAGATTGACTAGTCCAGAAGTTCGGGCTGCGGCCGCTTCAAAGAGATGACACGATTCGGGCAGAGCCTCCTTTTCTCCTCCTCAGTAAAGAAAAAGACAAAAGGAGGCTCTGCTCGCAGGGTGAAGAATGACATACATAGAAAATAATCAGTCAAAGGAAGGAAAGACGGTTAAGCAGAACTTTGTTTATTTAATAAATTTCAAACAGTATTACTTTTACGTAAACTTGGCCATGTACAATAAACAAATTTACAAGGGGAGGTCATTTTGCACGGACATGTTGCACCGACACTTTCCAGCGACAAAAAGGTGTGTAGTATA
>NC_090894.1:6022665-6047665 GCF_036669925.1 Montipora capricornis
GAGATGGATCCACCTGGTATTATTTGCGGCAGTTTTGTGAAATATTAGCTCTAAAAGGAGCGAGAAGAAATTCAGCCTTTTTTTCTCAGCAATAAACCACAATAATCTTATTGAGTTCACTTTGTTCATGTTGGTAGTGTGGAACAAAAGACTGGATAAAGTCACTGAGAAATCCAGACAATGCTGTTGAGTTTTAAGCAGTTTCTTAAGTACTCTTCACATTGTCAAACTTTTCAGTTTCTTCTTAGAACTGAATACCAGTCCTTAACCTTTTTTCAGTTATGAACTTTTTGGACCATCACAGAGCTTTAAGATGCCACTTTTTTAAATGTTGTACTTATAAAAAAAAAATGGGGACAACATATTCAAGCAAAAACATCACAAATGCATGTTGTTTGCACCTGCACGCAAACTTTGCAAATGCTTTTGATCTGATGAGTTGCCAACCCAGTAATGCTTCAGATACATGTAGTGACGTCGAAACCCAGAACACCTTCAAACACATTCAATGACAAGTTGTCAGAGAAAAAATTAAAATTAAAAACAAACATCTTCTTGAGCATTGGGACCCACATGGAATAGCCCTTGCATATGTGTATTATACTGATGACTGGATTCCATCTACTTAATATACAATCATCTTTTTAGGATAATACCACCTATGCCAGTCGGCAGATAATGCTAGAGTGAACTTCTTGCTATACAGCTGAAAATATTAATTTTGTGGAATGCCCCTTTCAGGGATGTTTCCTAGTTGTCTATGCCCTAAAGATTTTGTTCAAACCCATCAAGTACAATGTAGCATGCATGTGTGAAATGTCTCAAGTTTAGATCAGTTTTGCAATATGCACTGTGTTGTCTGAACTGATCCTTGTAAAATTTTTGTAGTTTCTTGTCAATTGTTAAATATGGAAAAAGGATTTACTTTCTGAAAGAAAAATAACATTAATGACGTCTCTTGATCAGGTTAGGATCTGATGAATTTTTATTTTAAAAGGCAAGCAAATCAAGGGGCAAATTAATTTTCTCTGAGCTGTTTAATGTCAGTAAGTGGGCTTTCCAGGATGAAGCACTTTTTTGCGTGCTCTCTGTGTATCATACAGTGTATAATATTTTCACCGATTTATCTCAGTTTCTGTTGGGGCTTTCATCGCTCTTCTATAAATTTAACAAAAAATGCTGTGTAAAGAGCGAAAGATGTATTTTGCTTTCATGATAATTATAAATTCGTATTAAAATTTGGAGAAACGTGGAGCTCAATTTGCCTGAGTTCTTGCATCTTTGCATACTCCATTTTAATATCGCTTTGAGCATGCTTGCCAAAATATCTTTTGTAAGCGTGTCACCATTCACCACCCGGTCTATAATTCACCAGTTGTCTTCCTTTATTGTTCAGAGTATTATAGAGAGTATCTGGAACGTCATAAGGTTTTTCAATGTCTCTTTACCGACACAGACAAAGAGGCATTGTCCTGTATCGCAACCACTCGACGAACTAGTCTCCACCGATAAGTTCGAAGCTCTCACCAATTCCACCGGCCGAACATCGCCAAAACAGGGTTTAAGGGAATTTCTGGTCCTCCCAGAAAACCAAGAACTTGCAAAAACCGTTCGAGAAACTTGCGACAAAAGCCAACACTGTCAAAAAAGTAAGCATTGCAGCGCTCGTTACCTCCATTCACCGTATAGGCTCACGAAAGGTGCATTTACCACGCGAAAACAATTTTTACACAATTTGTACACCCCTTCAATTTTTGGAAAAACATCAAAACTCGTCAAAAATTGTGACAAAATCCTTATCTTTCAAACAGCGACCTTATTTTTTTGATTTAATCAACGGCTGTCATTTTCCGGCGAACAGATAGTCTTTTCGAATGAGCGCTCCCTTGAGCCTGCGTTTCGTGCCGCGGATCAGTGACTTGCGCAGTCGTTTTTCAGCTCTGTCTGCTGTAAACTAGTTAGTGTCAAATGTGCCTCCTTGATGAGCTCTAAACTTGAGCCCGTGATATGGTTACGTGTACTGGTCACATTGGCATACACGAAGGGGCGGACGGACGTACGTACGTACGTACGTTGTACGGACGTTCATGACGTCATGGCTATAAAACCAAATTTTCTCACATCGATGGGTTACCACATTTTCTTAACTATGGTGCTCCGCGCGCGCGCGGAGCTCCGCTAAAATGCGTGTCGCACGAGAAGCAAGATTATATTTCCTTTTTTAACCAATGATATTATATGACTAGCTCCGTGAGCGCGCAAGATGAACCAGATCCCGCGCTGTGCATTTGAAAGGTTTGTTTCTCTCAGGTGACAGAACAACCATTGTTTTGTCCTCTAGATTGGGAATTACTAAAAGGGGTCTATAAGACCATAAAATACTGCAAAGGGGATTTCAATATCATATTTACGATTAATTTGATTGAGGGTTATGACGTTTTTGAACCAATTTTCGCAAAGTATTAGTTGAACATTGATCAAAATTCTGCAGTTGTTCCAAATTATTTGGTTTTCTACAGGGCCGTCATGTGAAAAGGTAGTGGAACTATATTCTTGCCGATACTTGAGCTTCAATTGTCCATTATAATGAATCATTCAGTGCACGCAATTTGCGCATCAGACTTAATTAAAGCGTACATGTGTTAGCAATATTGATTAATAATCGCAAATATCGCAATAACAAAAAATTTACAACTAGGAAGTGGAAACAAAATGCAAAGAGGGCCCTTGGTAAGCCGCAAATATAGCAAATATCGCAAATATCGCAAGAATAACAAATTTAACAAAGGGAAGGAAACAAAAGGCAAAGAGGCCCTGTTCAGGTTGCAAATATGACAAATATCACAAACGTCCCAAGGATTTTTTCTGCGACGTCAAAAAGCGTGTTAGCAATAATAGCAAATATCGCAAGAATAACAACTTGAATTTAACAAGGAAAAGGAAACAAAAGGCAAAGGGCCCCTTGGCAAGCCACAAATATACTAAATATCGCAAAAGTCGCAAGGTTTTGTCGGCAACGACAAATGCGTGTTAGCAAGAGTAACAAATATCACAACGATCGCAACTTGAACAGAAATTTAACAAAGACAAGGAAACGAAGGCAAAGAGGCCTTTCGCAAATTAAGCACAAATATCATGTGCAAACAACGCAAATAACAGTAGGAAGGATTCTGTCTGCAAGGACAAAATGCCTGTTAACAATATTCACAAATATCACAAGAATAACAAATTTAACGAACGAATCAAAACAAAAGGCAAAGGGGCCCTTCAAACGTTGCAAGGGCTTTGTTTTGCGTGAGAAAGAGTAACAAATATCGCAAGCATAACAAACTGAAGAAAAACAGCGATTTTGTGTTCCCGGACTGGTTGAGTTTAAATGCTTTTAAATTATCCTTCAACGGCCATTCAGCATTTCCTTTGCAAATGTTGAATGAAGTTGAAACGGTTTGCCCCCCTTTTCCAACATTGCTTGGTACACGCGTGCGCACTATTCGGGCTCTCAAGGACGTATTTATGTCCGTATCCATAGTAACAACCGCGGCTGCATACCATGCATACCTGCATACTCGATTGTAATGCTATCAATCTAAATTTCTTTCGTTGTTTGAAAAGGGAGAGTCTAATCATTTCGAGCGTTTTATTTTCTAAAACCATGCCTTACAATTTTGTTTTCGCTGACAAACCCTACGAAAAAAATAGGCTTTGTTTAAAAAAGACATCACAACCTGGGAAGGTTGGCTGAATCGTATTATCAGCGAAAACATAAAATGTCATATTCAATGAGAGTCTGTAATAAATAACGAAATTTCACTTCTTAGAAGGCCGTTTCAGCTAATAAAGTCACAATTTTCAAACTTTCAGCATCACAAGCTTTGTAATTGGTATAATAAGGGTTGAATTCTTTGTTTTAACTTCAACAACTAGAACACGTTCGTCATTTCCAGGAAAATCTTCACAATACTACCAAGAGGCCGGTTTACTCTCGGCATGTAATCATCAAATACCAGGATGTAATTGCATGGACATATTTTTACCCAAAAACCACGATCCCATGTCTATACATTTGGGCTGATGAGATGCACGTCACGTACGTACACGAGAGTCTAACCTCAATGAGAATGACGAAGAAAGGGCGTGCATAAATTAGCGGGAAGTGACAACACGTGCAAACTTGGGCGGGGAAAATATAGTTTCGCAAGGGTCTTGGCCGCGCGCGCGTGTAACGATAAAATAGTACACTGTGTATATAATTTTGGCGGTGAATATTATGGCTTGAAGAGAGAGCTCGATCTTTGATTGCTCAATATTGTAAATGTTTTAAATTGGTTCAATGGTCTAACAAAAAATGAATGCAACCATTGGATTGATGTAGTTGTAGCTGAGAGTGAGAGTGAGCGAATGTCGAACCCGAGCGAGATAACCGTGATCACTGGGGGTGCTAAAGGAACCGATGCGTGGGTCACACTATGGGCCTGGCCATGTGGGATGCGTGTTATGTGCATTCGTCCTTACAACTACCCTAGGGAGAGGGAAAGGATGGCGTCTGTGTGGTGGTGAGGATCCTGAACTTGTTGACGCCGCAGCAGTATGTCATGTCATCTGGGGGATTTGTGCTGAGCTGCCAATAAATGGCTACAGCGTACATACCTATCACCTTCTAAAGTCAACGGGTTATTGCAAATCAATTTTTGAATCATAAAGAAAGCTGATACTGTGTATGCTTTTGGAGATTTTGCACAAACCAGCTAAGGATTAAAGTGTGTGGGTGGAGGGACGGGGTGGAACGTAGAGATGGCACGCCTGTACTCGATGACACACAATCGTTGGTTCGAGTACAATCATGTCGAGGACATGTTTGAAGCCTGCGTCGAGTCCATTGTGTCACTGATAGGTAAAACATCGACCACCATCGGCAAGGCCCGTAGGCACCCTCAAAAACAGACCTTGCGAGCTTCTGACCGTCGCAAAACATCTTTAAAAAAGCTACGTGATTTGCTCATGAATCAGAAAGGAGCTGGCTTTTGGCAGGGTTTGGACGATGTGTTGTTATGGTTTCAACTTTAATGTATGCACACTAACACTTCTTCTCAGGAATATTTAATTAAGCTTTCCATTGGTGATAATGATTTTTCTTTTGTTATTGAAATGATTGTTTTTCGTTTGAATTGTAAATAGCTTATTCTGTTGTACTTTTACTTTAGTGTACAACTCTCGGATTGATGAAAAGGGTTCTTTAAAGTTGCGAAAAATAATAGGTTATGGGCCCAGGACGATGTTTTCGATGTTGCCAACTGGCTGAGTTGAGTCGTGCTTGAGCTGAACAACGTCTGTGGATTTTGGATTTACGATGTTTGTGAATTTATGACGAGTTTGATTTCAAGTTTTCTGTCTATAATTAGATGAGTTATGGAGGAGAAGTGGTCGATCGATAAAAGTAGTGGTAGGAGCTAGTTAATACAATACAATACATACTTAATTGACCACTCCCCATAGGGGCTTTTCAGGGCCAATGAAACAACCAACGAAACAACAGAACACAACAACAACAACAACTGTTAAGAATCCCAACTGGCCGGAGGCAAACCAGTTGGCTATTTACAAGTGCAGCTGGGAAGTTGAACCAGGGACTACCATGAACAAATTAAACGAGTGGTCAGAGCGGGTCTTGAACCCGGGATCTCCGGATCTCAAGGCAAGCGCCCTAACCACTGGGCCACACTGCCTCCGTTCACGGCGGCTTTCTGTCAAAATGCCGACATAGAGAAATCACCATAGTAACCGAGTTTGATGAGTGAGTAGAGGTTGGATCCGAGTGTGTGTATTTTTAGAATTTCCTGGAATCCTAGTAAAATTACTGGATGAGGAGAGCAAAGCGACGGAGGTCCTGCTACAAACAATAACGTCACAGACACGTGACACCTCCGTGTTTGCGGGTCCTCAGGAAACAGATTGGGGTTTTTTGCGTAATCATGTTGGAAATTCAAAGTTGGGGTGTCACAAAGACCCAGGCCCCCCGCCCCCGGTTCAAGCGAAAAAAACACGACAGGTTATTTTTTTCCGAATTAAATGGTTTAATGACTAGAATAAAAATGTCATACTATGTACAAGAAGAAGACAGTGCCCCGCACACGCACCCTAGCATATTATGATAAAGGCTGATTTGGATGTGGCCGGTCAATGAGAGGATCTAGAACACAATCATCCCACCGGTCACATCCGAGTAGAGTCTCCTTAAAGTCACCTCAGTTCCGTAGTGTGACTACTCAGCTTTTTCTTGGTGCCTCGCACACTTCCCTCCGCAACTTTGCCTCACATCTCTTTATCGTCGTCCGACAGGAGTCCGGAGAGAAGATGAGAGTTGGCTGCGTAAATGTTCGGCAGGAATCCGTGAGCATCCTCGTCAGCGTCGTCATTCTCGGTGAGACAGTACCCATAAGGATACGTCATGGCAGTCCCCGGTCGAAGTACCCGTTTGTTGAAGACGAGTTGATAGTCTTTGTGGGCGGGTTGGGTACGAAGTTCGTGCTGTTTGGATTTGTGGATGATTTTACGCGCTTGAGGAATGCGCGCTTTGCGTGGTGTGTCCAAAGGATGCTGAAGTTTGTCCAAGGTGTTTTGACGCAACACCTCATAATTGAGTTTTGCGCCATTCCCTACACATTGAGAGAGTGTCCCTTGACTTTACACTCTGTCTTATCATCATTGCATCGGTACCCATGGTTTTTAGGTTCGCCTCAACAAAATTCTGCAATGTACTGACCGGGTCTAAGTTCGTTGGTGAACTCGCCGAGATGGGTGACGTCAGCTCGATTGGGACGATGCACGTAGAGGACGGAAACGGTGTCGTAATAGAGGATCCAGGAGTTCCAATGCCTCGTACAACCGTAAAAGAGCCCAGCAGGTCGTAAATGCCGCAATGAACACATTGGGGTTGACACTGAGTTCTTCGCACTCGTCCTCGGCACCGTAGTGCACTTCCACCCAGTTCGCATCGAAGCAACTGACGTACCGAATGTCATGTTGGTCCGACTTCATGAAGAGCTGGAAAGGTAGAGGGTCAAAGAAAGTTTTCACCTGCATCAGGGTATCCCTCTGTCCAAACTTGCCCCACAAGGAATTGAGCATTAGTTTGGCTAAGGAACGTCGACCTGGGTTGTAAGTAACCTTAGTTGGGTCGAGTTGGATTCCTTCATGACGTTCAAAGTCCTTCATGTATGCCGCCGTTGCTCTTCTGTGTCGCACCCACTAGGCCATCCAGACGCTTCTCCTTTGATCTTGAGCCAAGTGTTGACATACTCAGCAAATAATCCGCGGCGTGTTTCCTGAAAGTGACACACTTCATGGACGTGTTGAATCGCGTAGCCCATCTCCACCGCTTTTTCCAGCTCGAGGGTGCACGATGTACCGCTTAGGGCCCGTTTATCCTCGGTGTGATCGCATGAAAGGGATTTTTCTTGCAGAGGTTTGTCAATGTCTTGCTCCACACAGATGCGACATAATAGGAAGGTGAGCTGTCCTTCACACCGGAGGATGGCCTTTCGGATACATTCCGTTCTTATTGACCCACGGGTAGAGGGAACTGTGGTCCACATACCATATTTCCTCACTGACTCGAACCTTGTAGTAAAAGTAGCAGGAATTTGTGCGTCCTCCGAAGAAGGCATCGCGACGATTCATGTGTTTGATGACAGGAAGGGTTTTGCCGAACTCTGCCACGTGAGGATCGGTTTTGTTTTGTTGCTGCCACTCACATTCCCAGAGGGTCACGACATGGTATCCCAGGTCTCTAAGACTCTGAAGACGGTGGTGGTGGTACGTCGAACATCATCCATTGATCGTGACGGCGGTACGGTTCATGACGATTGGGGAAACACCGGTGGCACCCATGCCAAAAAGAACCCAAGAACTCGTAGATTATGATTTCGTTGAAGTTATCCACGAGCGAGCATGCTTGATACGTTGCCGATGGTCTGGAAGCTGGTCTTCCTCCTGCAGCCGATGTTCTTGCCCCAAGAGCCATTCCATGGGGGCCTTGGAGTGGTTGGGGATGAGTCCCCAGCCCTTGACAGGTTTGGAGGCGATGGTGTCTTCCTCCATGCGGTTGAGGCGATAGTCATGCAGACAAGCTCCAGCGATGGTCATATCGTCAAAGGGAAAAAAGCCGGTCTATTCACGGAACTGACGACGAAAGGTCAAACACCCCTCTCGGAGGAGTTTGACGTCGGAGATGCAATAGTCCACGTGGTCCTTTTGCATGTCAAACTGTGCCTTGTTTCCCACTAGAACAGTGTGCCATCGTTTGAATTCAGCCCTGCCTGCCGTGGACATGGTTTTTTTTTCAGGCATGGGACCCACGTAGTCGGCGTTCGCAGGGGTGTTGAAGAGATGTGGAAAATACCCCTTCTTGAAATTGTTGGAATCCAAGCCAAATGTTTTGGTTAACGAAGCAAGAGGCATGGCGAAGAACGACATGGAGTCGATAAAACTAATGTACCCACCCTTGCAAGTGAGCTTCAACAGTTTGCCACCCGTACGCGTGGGTTTAAACTTTTGTTTGCGCTCAATCAAACGTTTCACGACAAAGTAAGAATCGCAGCCCTTGAAATTGTGGGCGAGAGCTGTGACGTAGCTTGTGTCCTGCTCCGTGAGTTCCTCCAGCCATTTCAGAAATTGTTCAATGCAATTCTCGCCTGGAATGATTGGAGGGGAGACATCCTCCCCCTCCTCGTTCGAGCCGCAGCATCCCGGAGTCGTTGATTTCTGTTAGGTTTGGTCCATTTGTCCCGTTCCTTGTTGTTGGAACCGCCCAGGTGCAGGCCACGGGCGGTCACGATGGCACGCACACAACAAACTCTCGAGTCGTCCCGTGGTATCTTGACGATGGTTTTTTTTGTTCAACCGAAATTGAACGGACGAATCGGGCCCGGGTCGTTTGTTCTTGGGGACCCCACTTCCCTAAGGCCCTGCCTGTATGTGGACGAATTCCAGTTCAAAAGGCTCGTCGGGGTCGGATCGTTTTTGGCGCGAAACACAAATGAAAACCTTACAAGCCAGACAAGGCGACTTCTCGCGACTTCGTCGCTCGCTCATCCCCTTCGCGTCCGAAAAAGCACGCTGGCTCGCCAAAACATTTTCTCGTGGCATACTCGTAAGGTCGAACTGCGGAAACTCCGATGACGCAGTCGGAAACATAAGCTGCTGTAAATTCTTCGAAAAACCTCAAATCGACCCGAAGTTTCCACTTAGACCAAGGATGATAGTGCTGCTACATATTTTAATCCTCATATCAAACAAGCTTTCCTGGTAAGGAATTGAAAAATCGCCGAGATTGGCTGGGTTTTTTTGTCCGCGGATGCCATATTGCGACGTTGCGCGCACGTAATCCTTGAAAAACGCCTTACCAGCTGGGCCAATGTTCCAATTTGTTACACACCGGGTGGGTGACGATGTTTTGGTTTAAATGAGGGGTACAACGTGAGGCCCTACTCAGGAAAGTGCTGAGTTATCACGCAGATACGGTCCAAGCTCAGAGGCATGCTGATGTGGAATTTGAGTAGAACTTCGTGTCGATTTGAGCTTTTTGCAAGAACTTAAAGCAGCTTATGTTTCCGACCTCTTCATTGGAGTTTCCAACCTTGAAGATAAATATATAGAAAGGAAACCTGCGAACCTACAACCCACTGGAATCACGATAAAATGGCCAAAGTACGCCACTAAAATACTGATAAGGTATCATGAACAACATTTTTGTTCAATTCATGTTCTTTATTTTCGACTCCTAAGCACGTTCGCAAATTCCCGTACAAACCCTTACAATCTTAACTGATGGTGACGCTCAAATTACAACGTTAGCTTGGCGTACCTTTTTTTTTGAGCAACGTGCTTTTCGAGAAACAAATTCCAATGTTAATGAGACGAAATGTGAAGATTGACGTCAAGATTGCTCTTAAAACGCGCATAATAACCAGATCATATGAACTCTGGAGATAAGCACCGGCCTGGTGGGCCTTCTAGGCTCGTAGCCGCCTTTACCTTTATCTTTATGTGAACTCTGATGGCGAATTGTAGAGGCAAGAAGTAGTATCTCCCGGATGACAGGACGTCTTTATTCAAAATAACGGCCACTCAGTCAAATCCAAGATGGCGGCACGAGCTTATTGGGGGTTAATGACATGCACATAATGTAGGTGTACGAGGAGGTGAGGAGGGGTGGGGGTGACAAGACGACAACAACAACAACAACAACAACAACAACAGCAAAAGCATGAAACAGCAATTGGATTGTTATGGAGCATTTGCTTTATTGATGCATCGTGCATGGATAAAAATACAAAGTAATTGTGCCTAAGTGGGTAACAGCCTAACTAATTTGTGCGAGCCCATTTAACCGCGTTAATGATTTCCCTTTTCTGAAGCAAAGCTTGCCAGGATTTAAACAGGGTTCAAAACATCTGAAAAATGAAGATAAAAGAGATAAATAGATGTTGGAATTTGTTTATTTGAGGTTACTATGCGCCCAGAACTGTCATATCAAGACTATGTACGGGGTTTTCATAGAGCTGCTTTAATTAGAAGAGCTTTTTAATAAGTTTCACATCGCACGATAGACCATTGTCAATCATAAGGGAATAATAATTAAAGCAACCAAACCTGAGAAAACTGAGTGACAAAATTAGTCTAATCAGGAGGCTATCCCGGATCATATTACTGCTTAGATGGGTCTCTGTGGTTTTAGCAAGAGGACGGTAAGTTAGCAAACTGTAACGGTTTAATAGACCTCTTTAGCTTGAACGTTTTGTTTTCCCATTTCAGACCACGTGATGTTCTCAAGGGAATTTTCCTTTTTGTTTTTTCATACGTTGTGCATACATATGCACGTGCATGAGACGGCATTTGAAAGAAACGTTTCCCTAGAGTGACATCAAGTGGTCTGAAATGGGAAAACAAAATGTAAAAGCTAAAGTGGACAATAGGCCTTTTGCAACAAACAATCACGTGGTACAAAATCCGCCATGCTGGAGGGCAAGCTCATTATTATTCCCCCACTGGGACATTAAAACAAAGGCAAGTCAAGCTTCACTGGTTCAGGTCTCTCTGTTTTAATGTCCCAGTGGGGGAATAATAATGAGCTTGCTCTCCAGCATGGCGTATTTTGTACCATGTGATCGATTGTTGCAAAAGGCCTATTGCGTCTCCCCCTCTAATTAAAGTTACAGTATGGTATCGTGTTATATCATCACTTGTCACTCCAGAAATACATTACATAAATGCCATGAAGTATCCTCTTCGATTGAACATAAGCTGTTATGATAACCCTAACCAAATTAAAGAGTAATTGACTTGTATACATAAAATATTAGAATTAAACGTGCAACCTCAGTACGCGAATTTCTGAACATTGAAAAACTCACTCGTTATGTTGAAGAAGTTCTGAATATCTTCAATTCCACCACCGCAATTCCTTACACAAGGTCGGCGGCCTTTAACATCCTCTTTCTGCAATGCTTCCTTCTTCCCAAAACGCGATGAATGCCAAGGACGAAATTCAGCATTCTTTATTATACTCCATGGTCCTTTTAAATCCAATGCATGATCAAGCTTTTGTGCTATGGAGGAATGATTTCAAATGTCGTCGTGAGTTCGATTCCTGTGCACCGATCATACAATCCTAAAGTATTTAAATTTTAAGAGTAGGGACCGGTGACGTCGACAAAAACGTCACCTCAAGTATAAGTCGATTTCTTCAATGCGAGTAATTAAAGTATCATCCTAAAAATAAATTGGTACGAGCGCTTTCAGAGTAAAAATAGGGGATGAAAGAGCTCGCGTTGTCGTCAAAACCTCAAATTTGGTGATTTTACGTCTTTGTTGCGGTCTTTAGGGTCGCTTAATAAGTGACATACGGAAATCGCGTGAATCAGTTGCTTTTCCAACTCGCTTAAAGTTAAGCGACTAGGCAAACTTCATTGGAATTTTCATTAAATTTAAGCCACCAAACCAAGCAGCGTAAGCGAGAGTTGGCAATTAATTTCGGCGAGGCTGGAGTTGGCGTTGATACAAATCTCATTGCCCTTCCTATGTAAATCATGTTGTTATAATGCTAATGCTGTTACTGTTATAATGCTGTCTTTGCCATAACACCCTCAAATAGACCATTTGGGCCGCCACGCAGCTCTCGGGATTGGTTCAGAAAACAATGGACACGGTACAAAAGAAACAATGAACCATGACGTAAAACACAATGCAGCTGCGTCCTAAAGGGATCCAATGAAATTACAGGTTGTAAAGAACTGCGTCCTGACTGTAGCATTTTACAGTTCTGTGCTCAGTTACCAGGCCTTTGCATAAAGGCGAGGCTGGAGTTGGAGTTGATACAAATCTCATTGCCCTTCGTATGTAAATCATGTTGTTATAATGCTAACCCGTTTCTACTTACGTAACAAATGTTATGAGGTTTGTATCAAAGCAACTCCAGCCTCGCTTTTATTCAAAGGCCTGGTAACTGAGCACAAAACTGTGAAATGTTCTATTGTTAGACTTCTTTCTTCCTAAGGCGTGAAAGCCAGAAACAATAAGCGAAGTAAGAAGGCTTTGAAGTACGCCCGAGTTCTACTTTGATTGTGAACGGGGTTTAGTTTCAATTGAAGTACCTTACTTTAGAACCTTATTATTAGAAAGGACCTATCTTCAGGAAAGCTGAAGTACCATCTTTAATAGTCTAGTTTTACCCCCCTGAAATGCGTACCCGAGCAAATCAAAACACGGTAAGGCTATAAGTTGTCGAGTAAGTCTCAAGTTGACTTGAGTTGCCGTTGCATTTATGGCCTACTTAGACCCAGCATGAATTCGCCCACTAGGGCACGGAATCAATCAGTCTCACTGGTCTGATCTAAGGGTAAATTGGTGATAGGTGTCGAAGGTTTCTCGAATGCAAAACGAAGCTTAATTAAGTATTGTCGAGTTTATATAATTTTAAGTACTTTAATGAAATACTTTTCGCTACACACCTTTGCGAAAGGGTCCTGCGCTTGTGGAAATGATCAGAAAGGCACAGACGGCCACAATCAAAATGGGTTTCATGGTGAATCAACGAAAAAACCAAGAACCAACAATCTGATTGGGAAGATTTAAAAATAAACCAGGCAAAATCAGTGATAATGCTTTGATGTACTGTACAACATTTCGCAAACTTTTTCCCTTTTTGTTTAACATACCGGTATGCAGTAGGTAGAATGTTGCCTGAACCAAGGCTTTCCTCCTTTTTGGAGCACTCTGGAATTTTGTCGGTCGATAAGGGAATCTTTACTGACATCATTGAATACATTTTGTTTCCCTAACATGCGAGGTTGCTCACAGACGGCCCTCACGGTATTTACAAATTGACTTCAAAAGATAAAAGAATCTGTTACATTGTAAAACTCAATAGATTTGTTAAAAACACAAAAAATCACAAAATCAGTGATAATGCTTTGATGTACGGTATAACATTTCGCAAACTTTTTCCCTTTTTGTTTCACATACCAGTATACAAATGCAAGAGGTAGAATGTTGCCTGAACCAAGGCTTTACTCCTTTTTGAAGCACTCCGGAATTTTGTCGGTCGATGAGGGAATCTTTACTAACATCATTGATTACATTTCGTTTCTTTAACATACGAGTTTGCTCACAGACGGCCCTCACGGTATTTACAAATTGACTTCAAAAGATAAAAGAATCAGTTACATTGTAAAACTCAATAGGTTTGTTAAAAAACACAAACAAACATAGCTAAGTCGGCCATTTTTGAAGACGGTAGAGCCCATTCTCGTCCCCAGAGTCCCTCTTTTCTTTTGGTCCGCGCCAAGAACACGGACTCCGGCCACGGCCAAAAATACGCACAGTCGCTGAAACCGTTAACAAACGTTATTGTTTCGGATTTCTGAGAATGCGCAGAAGAGCCGGAAGTCTGTGATTTGTGGACTTCCCGCTTTGGCTGTGGCCAGAATCCATGTTCTTGGCACTAACCAAAAGAAAAGTAGATACTGGGGACGAAAATGGCTAGAACCAACTGTAGGACACAACGCGCATGCCGTAAATATCCTGCAACGTAAATATCAAGGCAACGAATATGCAATTTTGTCCCAAGGAGTCACTTCTCTCATTGGAATTCATCTATCTCTGTTTAATCAACTTGCTTTAATTATCAAGGTGCTTAGCTTTGGGACACTGAAAAAAGGATTTTATCATCGTCATGATTTGATAAAATTTCCTATTTACTATGAGCTCTTTGCTTTTCAATCAGCAATGAAATTTAAAGCCCATTGTTAACTGACCTCCGTTCTAATGCCCCTTGCAAATGGACTCAACATCTTTAACAATGTAAGGACGTGCAGTGTATTATGAGAAGGATATGACCCATAAGACTTTGTAAACTTACAAAATTCGGCTGCCAACTTGTTTTCAACATGTTAATGGTTGTTGTCTCCATGGAAACCATATGTAATGCTCGTGCGTGGCACCAACAATGTTGGAAGAGTTGTGAAAACGGATCCAACATTGTTGCGCTACGCTTCGGCGATCACGGAACAAAAAAAATGTTGGGAGTTGTTGGCTCAAACGTTTAACCAGTTTCAAACTTCGTGCAACAACATGGAACAGGGTTTGCAAACGGACGCAACATGTAACACGCAACAATCTTAGAAGTTGTTGCCCAACAATGTTGCGTCTGTTTTCACAGGGCTTAAAAATTTCAGGGGGCACTTCACCCTCTGCCTTTGTTCGTATTCATTCAAGCACGACTAGTAAGCTCTGTGTGCGTCCACGATTGATTTAAGGTAGCCAGACACAAGGGGTTATATTGCAGGGACATGTTGCAGCGCTAAAAAACTTGCTTAGTGCACACTGAAGCGACATGTAACAGGGACGTGCAGCCGGGACATGTAGCAGGGACAAAATCACAACATGTGCACACGCATGCAATGTTGTGGGTACATGTTTCAGGAATATGTTGCAGTGAAATGTCCCCTCGAGTGAACTGACACTTTTATTGAATTGTGCAACACCAAGTTGAACTTCATTGGACACGCCTCTGGAACAAAGCCCTTTAAACATGTACCCGCAACATTTTCATGTGTGTGGAAGTGTTGTGATTTTGTCCCTGCTACATGTCCCAGCTACACGACCCTAATATGCATGTCGCCTTAGTAGTGTATACTACACATCTTTTTGTCGCTGCAACATGTCCCTGCATCATGACCCCTTGTGTCCTCCCACCTTTAAGGCACCGCGCCTTTCTCGTTTTTTAAAAGGGGTAGTTACCTCGGGTTAAAAATTAAATTTCTTTTTCTTCGGTCAATTAGTGTAAGCAATACGCTTTCCAGAAACAAATTGCAATGTTAATGAGACGAATTGTGAAGATTGCCGTCAGAAAAGATTGCCCATAATACGTGCATAATAACCATATGATCACGAAAACTCTGATGGCGAAAATGCAGAAGTAATGTCACGAAACAATTAGTTTTCGCATTCAGCTTTGCAAACATGAAGTTATGACTGACGTATTCAAGAGTTTTTGGGAGCTGTCACAATTGTTGACAGTGCTTCGAGTCGAGGAACCTACTCTAAAGCTGTTCCATGTTCTCCACTGAAATCGCTGGCTTGGATCAAAATTCAATAGAAATGCAATTGTTTAGGAATGAGTCCCTTCTTTCATAAATTAAAAAGATGAACCACATTTAGGCGTGTTTTTGGCCTTATCCCCATAGAATCTGCCGATTCTCACCCAGCCCATTGAACAAGGTCATAATTTACAAGTCCAGTGTTTTGTAAACGACTTCGAAAAGCTATTAATAAGCATATAATGACTGGCCCCAAGGGAAACAGTGAGTTTTGTTCCCCGAGACCCTCAATGTGCAACAATGAGGGTCGAGGGGAAACAAAACTCACTGTTTCCTGTGGGGCCAGTCATTAAGTGTCTTGTAATACTTCCCAACTCAAAATAGAGCAATACACGGATTTTTACCGGGAATTTGCCGCTGTTTCAAAGTTACACCTCCTAATCACGTGCGAGTAGAAAGTTCAAGTCGTTGCTTCCCTAGGGAGTTAGTGAGTTTTGACCCATGACACGTGACACGTTCTCCTCCAATCGGAAAACGTATTTGAGTTGGGGAGTATAACAAACTCAATTATCCAATCCTATGAATTGTTCAGTGCACGTAATCTGCGTATCAAACTAACAAAGAAAATTCTCACCGTTTTTCTAGTGGTTTTAATAATCGAGGGAGAGATTTAAAAGATTGATCAAGTTGGAAAAGAAACTTTCAGCAAAAAAAGAGGAACTGTGAACACTGGTTGCGATACCACTGTTAGCAACAAAACCTTGAAAAAAAGGTCCACGCACATGGGCCTTAAATGTTTCCTGCCAATTATGTTTCAAGATTTCTTTCAATAGGATAGGACTGTCCATAATTACAACACTAGATATGCTTCCAAACAAAACCTATATAACCCAAAAGTTCGTTCCAATTCTGCAAAACAAACAATAGCGTTTACCGCTACTCTTTTTTGGGACAACATCCCCACCGATCTAAAAGACCTTAGCGTCTTCAACTTTTCCAAAAGATCATGGTTTTGTTTACTGTCTGAGCAACATTTTCAAACAGAATTAATTGAAAAGAGTGTAGTGTAATGTGAAGTGCTATATATCTGCTATGTATCTGCACTACACTCTTTTCAGTTAATTCTGTTTAAGATATAAGTGCTACACGGCCAACGTTTGTATAAACGTAACCTTTCCTTGTACTTCAACATTTTCAAAGCCAATCTTAGTTCCTTAGCAAATAAACTACTTAGACATTTCTTCTCTTTTGATGTCTTGCATATTTCTCAAACATCAAAAACCTGGAGACTAACTCGAAAACCTCTCGGTTATTATAGTCTCCAAGCTCTAATTTCTGCACAAATATATACCTTTTTTTCCTTTTCTTCTTTTATACTAATTATTAATGTAACAAAATGCAAATGAGTGAATAAACAATTTGCTTGACAAAGACCCCGCCCTTTACACGAGGATATCCCTCTCTCCCACATGAATAAAATTTTCACCATTAGCTAATTGCTTTTTGATTCTGGACCTTTCTCCTTTGTCTCTTTTGAAGTCAACCCTGGCGATTACAGATTGGCGGCGCCCGATGAATAACTTCTTTCCACATCACACCTTGCACCCTGCTTTGTTGCTCTTTTTCGCGAAATTAGTTTGCAGCTTTTTCAAATGGACACTAATATTCTTAGAAAGCTTTAACAGTGATCGCGCCAAACAAGAAACAACAAGCTCTACCTTATTAGTATGCTTTATACAGTATTTTATAAGTTTTAAAGTTCATGCACATTGTCTTTGCAAAGGAATTATAAAACTAGTAGACTATAGCTAAATTAAATTTAGCAGAATTTCATGGCCTCCCCTTCCCCTTTGTCAAGAAATTACAAGAAAGCTATGGAAAGAACTTGAATAGGATGAATTTCTAAGAGTGCAAAACAGTGTTAAACAATGCCAACCATTACCTTGTATGATCTGCCTTTTGTTTATGAGTAAGTGAAGGTGAAACTGGATTCCCTGGGTTACTTGTTTACAGAAAAAAAGCCCCCTTAATTTTCGGTTTTCGGTTTAATTTTAACGTTCTTACAGGGTCCTTTTTTACGTGCAGTTGTCATCTGTCTTTCCTAAAGACCAATATGAATTATTTTGTCTCATATGCTTTAAAATGTCGACATTGCAGCTCGTGTTCCTGATTGCATCGTGGAATACAACTGACCGAGTTTTGATTCAACTTGTTTTATCAACTGATGATACAGCTGAGGATTCTGCTTAAGGCCCTAGGCCGTAACACTTGTGAGAAAAGATTGAGAACATTTACGCAAAATAACAAAATAGCGATCATATGATTTCCTCTGAAAGAGAAATTAAGCAACTGATCGGCTCTCTTCATAATGTATTTCGCTGAATTTGGCAAAGACAAACAAGTTATTCATACCTGCAGAAAGTTCAAAAATTTAAGTTGCGGTCAGCTTCAACTGGTTTCACTCCCCTTCTGATCAGTCGACTTATGGTTAATGACAAAATTCTTTCTTTTATATATACGTGGAAATCGTATCATAGGTGTTGTTATACTTACAAAATTCCCATGGAAATTTTTGCCTGAAGATAAAACTAATATGTTTCATTAGTTTTTTTTTTTAAATCAAAGCACTCAGTGTTAAAGTCAGCAATTATTTCATTGAATAAATTAGTAACGGTGTGGAATACTAGTGTGTTCTTGTAACAAAAAAAAGCGTATTAACAAAGATAAAATGAAACAAGGGTGTTGAAAATTTATCTGTGAGATCATTCATTTATACACGTGAAAATCGCATCATCGTTGTCTTTACACTATGAAAATTGCCATGGAAATATTTGCCTGAAGATATTACTAATATAATATGTTTCATTAATCTATTTTTTAATTCAATGTACCTTTTAAATCAGCGCTAATTTTAACTTAGCATTGGCACTGTAGAATACTCATGTGCTCTTGTAACATTAAAAAAAAACTAAATAGATAAAATGGAACAAGACTGTCGAGAATTCAAGTTTTATTTCTATGGATACTTCGATGGATATTTCAAGTCAAAACTCTCCTTAGATATTTTCTTGATAAAAAAACAAATGAACACTAGTCAGACGAGTACACTTATAAGCCGGGTTACTCCCGCTAGAACAATATTCGCCGTAATTTTCTGCGCAGAAGTCTTCCACTTTCCGCTCAACTGAGCTTTTCCCTCTTGCTATAGAGCTCTTTACATGAATAAGTTGTCCAGTTTTCCATGGTGAAATTACTAATTTACATGTCTCCTTCTCTGTCCACACCGTTAACTTTTCCTTGGACAGCTTTCCAAGATTTCGTACTCATTGTAGAAGGAAGTTAGTCCCCGCCAGCTGTTGGCCGTAAAAAAATACAAAGAAAAATAAGGAGTTTGATCTGGTTTTGATTTGCTGTCACGCGATAAATAAATTACCGCAAGCGATCGTGGCAATCAACCAAGCTCTTTTGGTAATTCCATTGAAAGACCTTGAAAATGAAGTACTATCCAGATTTTTGTCAAACTTGGCACAATTGATATTGATGCACAGGACATTAAAAAATTGCAGAAAAAGATGGGGTCTCCGTGCTGTTTTCGCTCCGTTGTTATATAACAAAAGCTACTAAATATTACTGAAAACTTGTGCCTACTTGTTTATCCGGGCTATAATCTTTCAGAAAAGTGATTTCAAATTGCTCGATCTTACAAAGAAATGTAAGCAAATTGGACCGCTACATCACGATCACCTCAGTCACACTCAGATGTCTGGATCCAAATGCAGTGCCGCGTCATTTGTATATGAATACTACAACTTCTACTATCCATTAATTTTTCTCCTTAAAATATGGTTTTCGTGTACCCATCACGAGTAAATAACACCATTTAAAAGGGGGCTCAGTATGCTCGCTTCTTCGCAACACAACGACAAATGGACAGCCAAAGGGCAATTTTCGGCTCCAAGTAGTCCTTTTCCGCGAAAGGACTTGGGAGAGTTCCAACGTGGCTTCCAACGTTATGCGCAGTAGGAGATGCGCAGTGCAAAACCGTTGATGGCATCACCTTAATACAAATCTCTTTCCATTT
The DNA here is from genome assembly GCF_036669925.1 of Montipora capricornis. Lineage (NCBI taxonomy): Eukaryota > Metazoa > Cnidaria > Anthozoa > Scleractinia > Acroporidae > Montipora > Montipora capricornis. The sequence goes on from NC_090894.1 coordinate 6,042,343, forward strand.
TGCCCTTCATGGTAAATTTCTTGTTGTATCGTCACTAATCATCAAGATTGACTTTAAACATGTTGTCACATAAACAAAATGGTTGATTAATGTTCTTATTTCTTCTTAGCCAATAAGCCAAGATCAATAGGGACATTATTTTGCTTCAATGATTTTTGTTTCTTTACTTTAAAAATTTCTTCATATTATACTGAGTGCAACAACCATCCTATATAGGTCGATTATTCAAAACCTCGAAACCTCATGAAGTCTAGATTACATAACCACAACCCTGACCCAAACTAGAATTAGAGTCTTAAGTTCTCAATTTTTTTTTATGCGGCCACATTCGAAGGCTATTAAAGGCCCCGGGCAAAGAGCTTTAACATTTTCTTCAACGTCCATAATCGATTTTGTTGAACGATGTTGACTTCTGGGATGGGAAAAAGGTTTCAACACGTGATCAACATTTGATTCAACAAAGCTTCACGAGAAGCCCGATATTCAGGATAGAGTACTGCAATGTGTAAGCATGACAATAACAAACTTGACGAACTAAGACAAAGCACGCGCACACGCAAATGAAAGAGATGAAACTAAAGCGACATAAATAATTAAAACCGACAATAATAACTGTAAGGGAACAGAAAAAAGTCCTCCCTTGCTTTTATAAAATATTCTTCAAAGATATTTCGACAAATGAAAGAAAATGCAGGCTTTATACTTCTTGATTGAAACAGATTTTCTTGATACACGCTCATATTTCCTACTGGCCAAGCAAAACGGGCGTCTGACAATACATAACCAATCAAAATTCGTGTGATGTCACAGTCGTGTCTCCATACTCTCACATGATCTAAACACAGCTATTGACCAATGAGAGTGCGCGTACTATCCTAATTATTTTGTAATTAAAACATAGCACGCGCGCACGCACATGAAAAAGATGAAACTAAAGCGACATAAATAATTAAAACCAACAATAATAACTGTAAGGGAACAAAAACCCAATAACGACTTCGCGTGCTATATTTATATGCTAACACCAGCTTAAACGCGGCAACATCTTGTAGTCCATGATGTCTAGGACTATAAAAATGCTTATAGATTAAGTCGTCGCATTTCCTGTCAACAGTCAGGAACAGTCGATTACTGGAATGAGCTCTAAGGCGCCTTTGGTGGTTATTAAATATCAGCTTCAATTTAGTGCTGGTCGATCCAACATACTGCAATCGGCAAACCTTACAAGTAATTAAATATACAACATAATAAGAATTACAATCTAACTGATAGTTTATAGTATAGGTTCTCTTGGTTGCATGGCTCGTGAAACTACTACCGGGAACAACGTGGTTGCAAACATCGCATCTCGTAGTATTACAATGCCCGTTCCTTTATTGTCCCGATTGTTAATAAATAGTGGCCGTAGTTTCGCACGAACCAAATAATCGTGCAGATTCTTTGGTCGGCGGAACGACATCATTGGCACATTAGGTACTGCTTGTTTGCATCTGTCAGGCAAGTGAAGGAGTAGATGTAATTCCTTCAAAAAAACCGCTATATTAGGCAAACTTGGATGATACATAACAATGAATGGTACCCTATCGATGGGAGGTTGAGTTTTAGGTTCAATAAGTTTATCCCGATCCATAACCCGGGAGTACGTAGGTTCAATTAATGATCCTCATTTTACTTATGTTGAATACGCACTCAGATGAATTTCATGGGGACAAAATTAATCCTGGAGAAAACAAGAAAACAAGAGTGGAGTAATTGAAACTGATTTGTATACTAAACCTACTGACAAGCATCAGTAACTTTATCACACATCACGTCATCCTAAGGGTTGTAAACGTAGCATTCCGTATTTTCAGGCTCTTAGGTGAAAGCGCATTTGCTCTACGTCGGCTTTGTTCGAGAAAAGGGCTAAGGAACTGATTGACTTCTTGGTAGCTAGAGGGGACCAAAGAAAATTTACCTGTACTCAGATCCAGAAAGTTAGGGTTATTTATACTTACTGGCTGTAAGGTCCTGTAGGGTTAGTGAAAATAAAAGGTTTTGGAATTGTCTGCAGTTTGGTGTTTTCGGTTAATACTGCTCAATGAAATCACTTAACTACTTAAATTACTTAACTAGTGAATTCCACGGTAAATTTCACTCGAAAAACTGATATCGCATGAATCACGAAGCGATCAGTGCGATATTTACTGTGGAATTAACCAGTTAGGCAATATTATTTTGCTTGAATCGCGTGAGTTTTAGAGGAAAACAAGCAAATCCTCAGCAAGCGAACGGAAAAGGAGGGCAAGTTGGGGCATGACCCAATGCAGCGTAACCCTAAAAGACACGTGAAACAACACGTGCATCCCAAGACGCATAAATTAGGGAGAAGACTTAACTGATTTGAGTGTAATGAGAAGTGCTAGTTTTCTACCCCATATGACCCATGTGACCGTTAGCCCTACTAATGGAAATGAGCCCATACAAGGACAGAGAAAAACTCTGGCCAGGGTGGGAATTGAACCCACGACCTTCGCGTTAGATTACCGCTTCTCTACAGACTGAGACGGTCAGACGGGAGCAGGCCGTGGGAACTGAAGACGTTAAAGTCACGGCAATGAACATGTACGAGTACAAGGAAGGATTATGTTTTTGCAAACGTTGGACATGAAGCACTATATTTCAACAGACTTAACTGATTTGAGTGTAATGTGAAGTGCTGGTTTTGTATCCCATATGGACCATGTGGGCGTTAGCCCTACTAATGGAAATGAAAATTGAAAAACTAAAGCCGCACTGTAACCTTAATCCAAAAACACTTCTTTTGACCGACGAAACAACGCACCATTTGTACAACAAAGATTATTCATGTACACGTCAAACAAAAGATTTTTGTATGCACTGTTTCAATGCTTTTAGAGCCCAAGTTCAAGCCCAACATTCATACATGACTTCGAGGCCTTAGCTTAAATTTGATAGCATAGTTTTCTTTGTGATGACATAATTCTCAAGGGAGGCGTCAATACAAAAGAATATTGATATTTGTCCTGAAACCGTTGCAGTCAAGTCAGAATATTGATATATAGTTTCAAATCAGTGAGAAGGGTATTCCAGAGAGGAGGCTGATTTCCTCGAAGAGCTGCTGGGTAATGAAGCCTAATGTTAAACGGTTCGTCAAAGCCAGAATACCAATATCCTCTCAGTCAAGTGACTAAAAATCTCTGGAGACACAGATAACAATAACATTGTTACGTCATGACGCGATGTTGGTGGTATAAAAAAGTGAGCTAAGGAGAGATCTATTGTTTACGGGTACCAACAAGGGGGCGATGATGTCACATACAAGACAAGGATTTGGAAAAAGTATAGGTAATCGCAGCGGGTAAAGTAAAATTAAGGATTAATATCACGCGAGTTCTCAGAAGTTGCTGAAATTGAGCGACGAAGGGAAGAGGGCGTTTAAAAGAGAATCAAGTACTGAAATCTCAATTCCTTGTAAAAACCAGCATCTTAATGTTTTTTTGATAGGCTAGGTATCGGAGAGCCTGAACATTTATGCATGCGCTGACGGAATGTTTGAACAAGAGAGAAAAATGCAGTATCTCCAGACGTGGCACTGGAGCGTCGTACCAAACAAGTGATCCCGGGATTTCGGCCCGTGTGATCGCTTTTGGACACAGTTGGCCGCAGTTGGCCATTCGCCGCTTTCTGCTACCGACCTCGCCTCCCGGTACGGCATTGAGGGAGAGATATGTCGGCCCCTAAACCATATGAGACAAATCCCACTCGCAGCTCCAGACCGCCCTTGTCTTTACAATTTAGCCTAAGATTTTGATCGCTCATATATTCAAGAGATAAGGTATTTTATCAGCCATATGGTAAGCACTGGAGTCGCAGATTACTACGTGTACGCATGCGCCCTGGTAAAGGTAACATACACAAATGCTTAAAGTTTATTTCGTCTCGAATTTCAGAATAACTATAAGAGCTAATACCTTACAGGCATTACATTTACAGCTAAAATGCATAGCATATGCAGGTACATAACTAAATACACAATATTTTAAAGATATGTCAATTAAAAAGAAGAGCCGCTGTACAAAATGCGGTCCTTGATTATCTTTTAAAACCAGTAAATTCAGTGGTAGGGATAAAATCAGATAGCGCATTCCGCAACGTAGCTGATCCATAAGAAAAAGAACTAAGACCATGACTGGTTGTTCTAGGTTTATTGCGGGACAGAATGTAATTTCCGCGAAGGTCATGCATAAGAAGAGGACGGGAGAGAAAACGTATCTTTCATATAAGGAGGAAAACCCTTTAAAGAAATAACAACAACGTACTTTTATAAAGTAATATGAGGAAATTTTGAATGCGCTTATTGCACAGAGATGTAGAGTTCTACTTAAGAGCCAGTCTCTGTAAGATCCTCATATCGAGTTTTGCCCACAAAATAGATTTCGCTCATAATTTTCCGGTCTACTTCTTTAAATAGGTATATAACAAATATGAAACTAGTTAGGAGAAGTACGCTTCTGTAATTTTTTTTTTTGACCAATTTTCTTTCGGCACCGCATAAGGACCTGAAATATGCGAATTTTAACAAAATTCAACCGATTGCTCCGGATAAAAGAGCGCGTCCCAAAGCTTCCACTTTACTAGTTATTTCAATTGAACCTTTATCTTTAAAATAATACAGGTTAGAATCATGGACACTTTTTTGTATAGAAAATCCGAGGGAACACACTTAGCCCCTTAGACCCACTTAGCGAAACATGCGATTTTAGCTAAATTCAGTGGATTAAATCTCAAAAGTGGCTCACACTTACTGGCTCTCTTGGACAGTTGGAGTATCGACGGCTTGAAAGTTTACGGAAGAAACCGTGTATCGTATTATCAATGTTTTATTCACTATGATAATAATTCGATCTGAAATGAACAAAATTACATAACAACCAATGAGATATTTGAATACGCGAGATTTCTAAGCAAATGAACAGAAAAGAATCAAAATAAAAGACTGAACTAAACTTACTTGTGTGGCGGGTTTCCGTAAACTACGCATTCTTGAAACTGAACAACTCGACGGTTTAAAACTGCTGAAACTGTTGACTTAAACTACTGAAACTGGTTAGCGACTGACTCATATCCTTTCAAACACGTGCTATTAATTGATCTGAAACTTAAGCCTTAGTAACTGAAATAAATTCTCTTAAACTGTCAACCAAAGCTTTATGCGTTTCCGGTACTAATTAATCAGTTCTATTGCTGTAACATTTCCTCCGCCTCGATGAAGGAAGCGTTCTTCATCTTACTCAAAGCCTTCGGCTGGTTACACTACTGC